>NC_143058.1:38595000-38746813 GCF_052426305.1 Pelodiscus sinensis | reverse complement strand
GTGCAGACGGTGAATCAGAAGGACAAGCCTTGGGTGGGAATTAAGGGGTCTCATACACAAATTCATCTTTGTTATGATGATAATTTTGTTAATTTGGAAGAAAGCTTATTAAGATTTCCTCGGGGGCTTCTGCTCCAGATTTTTCTCTCTACTATGGTATCAGCCCCTTCAAAAATATCCTTTGAGTTGTTATGCAGGCTCTGACAGGGAAGGCTGAGGATTCTTTGAAATCTCAGCCACTACTTCATCTAATATTTAGACAGAAAGGTTCTTGTTATAATTTTGAATGCACAGGTATCCATTTAATATAAACAATAGCTATTCATGAGTATGATATGGTTGTCTTATACCTACCAAGTCAGAATCTGTTCGTCATAAGTCAAGTCAAGAATTTGACCAAGGCAAAACCAGTAATGTCTTACTCCAAGCAAGTATCATAAAGTAGGTTTTCTTTACTAAATATGTAAAAAAGACTTTGGTCTAAATGGCCTCTTCCACAGGTGTGATTGTGTCTTTCATAGCTATGGCTGCATCAACCTTAAGCTCCTCAAATTTATGAAATTACTTTGTTTTTGTATAAACATTTTAATTTAACCTTTGTTTAATTAGATATCCACACCTGATTCTTATAATACCCTTGAAGAAAACATTGACAGGAAAACAAATATCTAATATTATTGAGTTCCTTCCAAACCACCTACTAATGCCCTCTCCTCACAAAATCCAATAGGGTTTTGTTGTTGTTATTGATACATCTGTGGTATTTCTTCCCCTTGCTGAATATAGGGAAGGTGGTGTACACTATTCATCCTGGAATAGGGAACACACAACAGAGGGAAGCTATTGATATACAGATCTCAACTGTGAACATAGTTTGCTAGATATCCTGGGAGTATGAAAGGTTGCCAGCTTGTTCCCAAAGGTTGGTTAGCATCCAAGTATTGTAGAAGCAACATACTGCCGCTTGAGGCTTTACGCAGTACATCAAGATTACTTTGGCAGGAAAAGAATTTTCCCTTACTCCATTGTGACCCCCCTGAAGATTCAGCTCTGTGGGAGTGGAATCCTCATATATTTGGAGCAAGTGCTTCTTAGGTGTGAATATGGAGCCAGCCTGTGTAGCATGGAATGAATGAACATATCTGAATATACTGCAGGATGTGGGGAGGGATGGTGAGCATGACAGAACATTGAAAAAGACACTGTATAGGAGAATAGACCTGCAAACACTTCTTCAGGGGAAGAGGCAAAAAAGGGGGGATTGACCCCTGATTGTCATCCCCTTTGTTCTTTAGCAGCACTAATTGCTGCCTTGCAAATAACACACTTCCTTTTGCCTTTTTGGGACCTGATGTCTTGGATGTTTGTAGGACTTATCCCTGAGTATCAGGAGAATCCCCCAATTCATAGTAGGAGGAAGGGAAGCAATATAAGTGCCCTGCTTCTTTCACCAGGGAACAGAGGTTTTTTCAGTATCACAAGGAAGAGGGGAAGAAGGCACTTCTGGAGTTTTTCAGAGCAGATTTTCCTCTTATACTTCAGTTCTGTTTCAGGAATTACCTCCTTGTCCTGAGACACTTTCCCCCAAAATTGTGAAATATCTGATTTGGCTTTTCAGTATTGGAGCCACAATCCCTCAGTAAAGGATGGGGATGTGACATGTGTGACCAACTGGAGTCCTAAGCCATTGCAGTGCAGGGGTAAAAGGCATGGTATGTTTCATCTCTCTAAAGGCTATAAAGACAATCCAGGAAGAGTGGAGGAGCAAGAAGATTCTAACTCGCAAGTACACAACAAAAGTAATACAAAGGTTTAAAACAAAATGGCTAGGAGAAACTGAACTGCCAACTTTTCCCACTGTCAGAGGCAGAAAATCTGATGACTTGAGCTGAAGGGTGGAGTTTAGTTTTGATGTCTCCAGTGACACTGAACTACCTTTGAATTCCATTTGTGTGGAGGTTAGCCCATTAGTAATAAATAAGGACAGAAGCTGTGCAATAGAATCAATGTTTAAATAAATGGTATTCTACTGTTGCTTAACAGTGCATTTAAAACAGCAATTCATTCCAATGTTAATGTAATTAATCACAATTAATTTTTTAATAGTTTGACAGACTGAGTTCTGGCTTGTAGGACTTGTGCCAAGAGAATTCTCCTGCTTCCCATAAGAGACTTTTCTGGCCTTGTATGCTGCTACAGGAAAAAGCAGGGAATGATGCTTTGCCTGGAGATTATACTGATTAAAGAGTATAAAATTTATCTCAACAGGGCTTAGAATAGTAATAAAAAGTCCCACAAAAGAACCATGTTAACAAATATTAAAAATCCATATTCTATAAAAATCAAGATGATGAACGGTATTCTTTCCATACGGCAAATATATGAAAAGAGGAAGAAAAAAACCATAAATGTATATTAATAATACAATAAAATAATCAAATGATATTAGCAAAACATTCAAAGCTACTGTGGACTTTTAGTAACTTTTATCTTTAAAATTGGGGCTACTGAAGCCATAGTGTGCTGAAAGCTTTTAAACAGAGCTCCGCATTGGAATGAATGGAGAGTTTGACTTTAAATAAGTGACACATAATATTATGAAATATGGAGCATGATAGACTTGTAACAGTATATAAAAGAGAATACATACATCAACAATCAGGAAGTCCAGCCAGCACCAGGCATTAGTGAAATACATTTGAAAACCATAAGCCACCCATTTTAAAAGCATTTCCAGAATGAAGATATAAGTGAAGACTTTATCGGCATATTCCAGCATGGTTTTAATAGTCTTGCGCTGTTCAATGTATATGTCTTCAAAAGCCTGTGAACAAAATATTGTATGTGAAGTGCTTATATAACATAACAGTTTGCCATATAGGCCAAAGGAACTGAAAAAATGGCCACTATGCTTTTTTTTTTTTTTTTTTTTTGTAAATTAATTGCAATGCAGATAATCATTATTTCCCTCCCATCCACTTATACTTTCTCTTCCCAATTAGAACAGATGGCACCATTTCTCCTTCACTTTGTGTAACATATTCCCTCCTTTCATGCTTATTATTAGAGCTGTGCAAATATCCACAGACCATTTCTGTGGATTGCACCTTGGACGTGGATACAACTTTTGTATCTGTGCAGAGCTCTGTAGCACAAACTCACCTGAACAGGGCGACTGTCACCAGCCCTCAGGCTCCAACTTGGCTCTCTGAATCAGCCAGCAGCAGACCGTGATATGTGGCTATAGCCCACTAGATATCTGGGAGCTGTAGTCCCCAATTTGCTCAGGTAGAGAAGGCAAACTACAGCTCCCAGAAGGGGGTGCAACCTTATGCTCCTGTACAGTGAGCCAACCTCTATGTGCATTAGAACTGTTGTAACTAAGTAGAGGTATTTAAGCCATGCACTGGAGGGCAGTGCTGCACACAAAGGTCCAGTGAAAGGTGGTATGGTGGGGGCAGAGCAGGTGGTGGGGAGGAAGAGTTATTGCAGTGATCTGTGGAGTTATTGGTTAAAACTGCAAATCCCCAGATATCCACTTCATATCAATAGATATTTGCACCTATGAATAGGGGCTATCCACAGAGAATTTTTGTGACTCGTGGATTAGTTTGCCGATATAAATTCTGTATCTGTGAAGGTTTCTACCTATTAATTACCACATTCAGTAAAGATGAATGATGATCCATACTGCTCACCCCAGTGGAGTTCTTTGTAGCTCAAACTCCTTTTCTTCTTCCCCTTTAGATAATTATTTGTTGACATTAGGATCTGAACTCTGCTAGATGCATCTATCTTTCAACCTGGGTTGCCAAAAGCAGGATCTAATGCTGACTGTTATGGACAGGGATTTTCTGATAATCATACCAATGAAACCAAGCTGTATAGATTAACTAGCAAAACAGTCTTCAGCATGGTTTTATAACCGTTCTCAGGCAAAACTCTCTCCGCACTTATCAGGGAACCTGTGCAACAACCCTGCCAATAACACATGCATTTAAATACAATTGTAGTTAGTATAGAATATTCTATGGAACGTTAACTATTTAAGTGTTTATGCAACACACCTGCTTTCATTCCAGACTGGAAAATAAAACTTTGAATTAATCACTTATCTATATGATATTTCAGTCTGCTGATGCTGCACTCCTGGGTCAGCTGTAGTTCATTTACACATGACAGAAGCAATAGGAAACTAACAGTTCATGTTCTATTTCTTATTAAGGAGAATAAAGAAAAAATCATGAACATTCAAAGAATAAGTGAAGATATTTTGATGTGTAGCGGCTATAACTAGGTTCCTATTTCAATATACAACTGATATTCAATCTTCCATGCTTGATGCATTTATAGCCACCAAGAATTTCCATATCTACTACTTTAATTGACAAATGTTTCTTGAGACTATTTCTGTAGTGATACAATGACATTTCTTACTTGGGACTTTTTCCAATGGATGAAAACTATGCTAAGGATATCTACATGATTAACCACAATACTAGAAACTTAATGTTAACATATATCTTAGTTGTTTCACATTACAATTACCAGAGCGCCACTGCTGAGGAGAATCATGAAGACAATGAAGGTCTCAAACCAGTTGTGTTCAACTATCTTGTAGCAGGTTTTCCTAAGATTCCACCATAGTTTTCCTTTCCCATCTTCTATGCTGACTTGACAGCACTTGAACTTCCGTACACAGCCTGGCAAATGTGATATTAAGTTGTGAGACATGAAAATAAGGCAACAATGTATTCTAAAGCATTAACATCTGTCTGACTAATTTTAGAGTATTCCCCTGCATTCTTCAGCCTGTTAGTCTCACCATTTGCAAGAAAAGTAAAGATTTGTTTGACATATTTTGATTACACCTACTCAGTACCATTAGAACTTCCAGAGCTGTATGCCAACTTCTACACCTCTGAAGGGGATATTAATAGAAAAGAGAACTGGGAGAATGAGTATTATCCCCTTTTGAGGTTGCTAGCACTGTTGGTGCCACTAGTGGGGAATAGCTTATGGAAGCAAAACACTCCCTTACACAACAATTTGCATCACTCACCTTCTGTAAAACAGGCTTCTGGTTCAAGAGCTTCTTCAGGTTCTACCTCTGGTTGTTCTCCTTCTTGAGGAAGTCCAATATCAACTGTACTGCCTTCAGATGAGCTGGATGCATTTAACTTCTGTAAATAAAAGTCCACATGGCTGTTTTTAACCATCACATTTATTTTAAACAGAAAATTAATATTTGTATTGCAAACCAAAATACTGTGCATGTATTTCAGTGCTATTAAATAGCATACTTACTATATATGTAATGATAAATTGCTTTACTACAGGCAAGGTCACAAGATTAGAAATTACATCACATGTATTTTTTTTACTGAAAATATTCTGAGTCACCAGAATAATCTGGCTATTTTCTGTAGCACATATGAATATATTGAAATAAAATTTCAATATGGTTAAATTTTAGGTTATAACCAATTGTGTTACTGTATCCGTGATACTCAGAGAGAAAATCCTGAGCTGCAAGTAGCTTTTTAATGTGTCTTCTGCAGATCTTTCAAGCCAGTGCTATTAAAACACTCTAATTTAATTATCAACCAATCTAAGTTATTAACCAATCAGGGTGTTTTTACTATGTTATTAACCAATCATAGTTGATAAAATAATAATATTTGGTTAGCCATTTTTCTGTAAGAATTTTATATACACACATACGAAGTATTTACCTGTCATATTGTTTAAATAGGAATACATAGTACTAGAGTAAATGAAACAATCAATTCATGCTATAGTGGTTCTTTTGAATAATCTGATCACTAATTTGGCACCTGAACCACTGAGGTCTGAGTATCACTCAATTGCATTATGGGTAGCACGTCATTTTTCCAACATTATGACCAAACCAATAGAAAGATACATAACAGTATTTTCATGTCTAATGTAGATGGCATTCTATCAAATCTGCAAAACCTAAAAATTGATATTTAAACTTTTTCATCTTATTGACATGAAAACACATATTACCAGTTGTTTATAAGTACTTTTTAAATTTCTAGATTATCAGAAAGAAAGAAAGAACAGCACATTTATTTTAGAGCAATAGCCATTATTTTGCATTCTCTTTTGCCAATGCACTTATATTGTCTATTGTGCATTTTGAAACTACTTGTTATTCTGGTACAGTACACATACATGTCCAATAAATACATAAGTAAACAGAAATATTCATACTTACATGATATCTGAAATAAAATCAAATACTTTTCAGAGAAAATTGTAGTAAGACTATTGCTTCAATGAACCAAAGTGAGTGATGTAATCCAAATCTTCAACTTTATTCTTTTATGCTAGGTTACCATATGATTAGCAATGGACAAATATGAGTACCATACTAAATAAAAGTGGTTTTGATCACAGCGTTCCATGACCTCTTACAATGTTATTACCATGTAGTGCATAACATCAGTAAAATGGCTGCATTGATAAATAGCTAATTTTATAAAGGGAATGATGTAAGCAGACTGAGAGTACATACTTATGTGGTGTTGTTAGTATTAGACAGATGGTTGCTGCATTGCAGCATTAAAGACACCTTCTCTACTTTTCTGACACTTTTAAAGCTTAGATTAGAGGCATTATTCCTAGGAAGAATGTTCTATTATTATGGAACTTCAACTTTTTTAGTACTTGTAAAGAAGTTAATTATAAAGAAAACTATTTTATCACCTGTTCAACTTAATTTATGAATACTGAAAACAGACATAATATTTTACAATATTTTAATACTGAACACAAAGTACAGTACATGCTTCAGGCTTAAAGACAACTGATTTGCTTTTCACAAATTATAGTTTTACCATGTTGCAATTCCACTGATTTCAGCAGATTTATAACAGTGCAGTTTAAGAGGAGTGTCAGGTTTGTAATCTTCAGAGCCTAGCTGTTATTTTGGTTAAATCAATTTGTTTACCATGATTATATGAAATTGATTGATTTCCATAATTAACACTGTTATAGTTGGCCCATCTAGGATACCCAGACTTAGGGCCAAATTTCGTTCACTATATTTAAGTTGAAGTCAATGGGTGACTTGCATGAGACGAATAATATATGATGTTTTTATTACATTAGCATATATGTTACTATTTTATATTGTCTTATTTACAAATAAATCCTCCAAATTTAGCAAAACTATTTATAGCAAAATATTTAACAATGGTGCATAAAGAAAATACACTAGGAAAAAAATGTATTACAATTTTTGTTTTTCTGGAAATCTTAGTTTCTTTAAATCAAGATTTCCTAATCTTTCTGCAATATGTATGATTTACAGAGATCCCTTATATTAGTGGCGGGAAAATACTCGTCCATGGGCTGGATCCAGCCTGCCAGGGCTAGCTCCTGATGTGGCTACAGATACTGGCAATCACATCTCCCACTGGTTGCGGATAACCATTCCTGGCCAATGGGAGGTGCATGAAGCAGTGTCTTGGTCCACTTCCAGCCACTCCCATTGGCCAGGAATGGTGATCTATGGCTAATTGGAGCTGTGATTGCCAGTACCCGCAGCTGTACAGATAAATATAGAGGTGGCAGCCTGCCAGGGGTTAACTCTGGATAACCACCGTCATGTTATTGCCTACTCCTGCCTTATATGAGTGGTGTCTTAAAGTGCTATGCAAGATCAGCATCTAACATACTGCATTTATCATAGAATCATAGAATAATAGGACTGGAAGGGACCTCAAGAGGTCATCGAGTCCAGCCCCCCGCCCTCAAGGCAGGACCAAGCTCCGTCTACACCATGCCTGACAGATGTCTATCTAACCTGTTCTTAAATATCTCCAGAGAGGGAGATTCCACCACCTCCCTTGGCAATTTATTCCAATATTTGACCACCCTGACAGTTAGGAATTTTTTCCTAATGTCCAATCTAAATCTCCCTTGCTGCACTTTAAGCCCATTACTCCTTGTCCTGTCCTCAGAAACCAAGAGGAACAAATTTTCTCCTTCCTCCTTGTGACACCCTTTTAGATATTTGAAAACCGCTATCATGTCCCCCCTTAATCTTCTTTTTTCCAAACTAAACAAGCCCAGTTCATGAAGCCTGGCTTCATAGGTCATGTTCTCTAAACCTTTAATCATTCTTGTCGCTCTTCTCTGTACCCTTTCCAATTTCTCCACATCTTTCTTGAAATGTGGCACCCAGAACTGGACACAGTACTCCAGCTGAGGCCTAACTAGTGCAGAGTAGAGCGGCAGAATGACTTCACGAGTTTTGCTTACAACACACCTGTTGATACAACCTAGAATCATATTTGCTTTTTTTGCAATAGCATCACACTGTTGACTCATATTCAACTTGTGGTCCACTATGACCCCTAGATTCCTTTCCGCCATGCTCCTTCCTTGACAGTCGCTTCCCATCTTGTATGTATGGAACTGATTGTTCCTTCCTAAGTGGAGCACTTTGCATTTCTCTTTATTAAACCTCATCCTGTTTACCTCTGACCATTTCTCTAACTTGCTAAGGTCATTTACTACTGCCCAGTGGATAGACATTCTAATCAGTGGCAATTTTGAGTAGACAGTGTTTATGCAGGACTGGATCTTTGTTAGTTGATGAGATGCAAACTTAAAAAAATGTCAGGAATCTCCAAATTACTTAGCAGGGTGTCTAGCATCCAGGATTAAATGCTACAAAATAAAATATTGCAAAATTTCATAGTACACTTTCTGTATTGTAGGGGAGTGTGTTGTACCATGCTTTCTGTAGGTACTGTAATAATGAGTACAGACTTCAATATTCAGGAATTTAAGTTGGGTGGTACAGTAACATTTTTAGGTAATGTTGTAGAAAAGGAGGCATGTAGGCCACTGGATAAAATTTCACTCAGAAAACTTTAAAGGTAAATATGTGAGTGCTGTAACCCATCTTGGGCAGATATATCAGTCCCAGTCTCAGAAATGGCCCAGTGTATATGATTCAGATGGTCCAAGACTCTACCTAGTAGATGCCTTGCCCTGACTATGGCGAGACGTGATCATTTCCAACTGGTCTATAGGATCTGGGAATCCTATGAAAATTCCATAAGCAGTTTATAGTCAAGATGGAGTCCAGAGTGACTAGTCCTACTAATTTAAAATAAATTAGTGGTATTTGAAATGTCTGGTACTAAACTGGAGAAAGATATTGAAATCTACAACACTAAAAATGTATCATGTTTTCTTTTTCTTACAATTTTCAAATGGTGCAAAGAGACTTAATGGTCTGTGTGTCTTATTTTTTATCTAAACTTTGTTCCCTTAAATCAGCATGCCTTAGTTTTATAAAAACAGTTCCCGAAGGAATGCCAACTGTATTGTCAGGGATACACGGATAAATGTTCTCCCATTAATTTCTGGATGTTTACTCTTTCTACAGGTCTTTCTTCTATTTCCAAATCATACAGATAGTTTAGTGTATCAAAGCAGTGAATGGAGTCTTTTTCACATACACAGTATGAACAGACCCTATAGGAGATAAACAATTACTTAACTGACGTGCACTCATTTAAACTTGCTCAGCCACAATAGAAGACACTGACATAATTTTCTTCTGAATATTAAAAATGCACAATGTTAACTGCAGCACCAACTGACTTGAGTGGTCCATAGGCCCATTGACAGATCAGGGCAAAGGCAGCCATTGCTCCAGGGCCCGGTGATTCAAAGGGGCCCTGGGCTCCAGCTGAAGCTGTTGATGCAGTGGCAGCAGGCGGTGCTTCAAGCCTCTTTGAATTGCCATCAGTCCTCCGTTCTGCGTGGTGCAAAGGGAGACATGCCATGGTCTGGGTGGCGCTAAGGCCTGACTCCTCAGCCCTACCCTTCTGCCTGAGGCCTTGCCCCTTCTGGGGCACGCAGAGCTGTGACTCATCACCTTCCCCCAAAGCCCACAATGGCTGTCAGCCCCACTAGTGGTACAGAAATATCAGGATGAGGATAAACTATGCCTTCCTTTCCTTCTCTAGCAGTGCTGACTTTTTCCAGGAGTTCCCTGTCCACAGCTCTTAATGCTTGGCAAATAATATATGGGAAGATTTACAGTGGTGAGGACTTGACATGGACTTATTTGATTTACATAAGCTATACCAGCCCTATAAACAAGATTTAGAGGCAGGTCCTGCAAGTTTGAAAAATTATTTCAGAGTGTACTGTGCATGTAATTTCAATGGAGTATGGGTGCCTAACTCCTTTAGGCTCATTTGAAAAGCCAAACCTCCATCTATAAGACTTAATTTGGGCCTCCTTTCCATCCATGACTTTATAGGATAGTAGGGGAAGTCCTGTCCACAGATATGAGGTTAGAAATCACCCAGTGTATTCTTTATGAAGATACATATCACAAATTTGCTGTACATAGATATTGTACAACACAGCTTGTTAACATAATATAATTTAATAATGTAGTATTCTAAGGTAGTATATGTAAATTTACAGAAAATGTATTTTTGACATAGCAGTTTAGCTATTGTGGAATACTGCCTCTAGAATGGTAAAACTGATAAATAAAGGAATGGATTCTGTAGTTCTCAAGTAAGGGCCACAGAGTTGGGCTTGGTATGAATACCAATTATAAATTTCAGGAAAAGCCACAAGTAAGATAAACTTTAAAGTATATTCCAAGTAAATAAATTTATACCACAGCATTAAAATTAC
Organism: Pelodiscus sinensis; assembly: GCF_052426305.1. NCBI lineage: Eukaryota > Metazoa > Chordata > Testudines > Trionychidae > Pelodiscus > Pelodiscus sinensis. Next base: position 38,736,106 of record NC_143058.1, on the reverse strand, counting down.
CTCTTAATAATACAATAAATACATAACTTTAAATTCAAGGAAAATACTCTTTTTGTACACTGTGAAATTATGTTAAGACTTTGCTTGCATCATTCCGACCTGGGCAGCATTTATAGCAAAAATGCGGCTGCAACAACAGAGCAAAAAAAATTATAAACTGGTTAAAAAAATAAACTGAAATTTAAAAAAACCCTATGGTTAATTTTGTAAGAGGAAAGAAAAGAGCTTAGAAACTCAGCTACTATGAAATGTGTTAATTCAGCAAGAGGTCATTGCAAGAATGAACAATTGAATAATAAGTTCTTATTACTGATGTTTCATGAAATTTATTCAGTAAATATTTTAAAGACTAATAGATAACTTAAAATGAAAGATTAGAGGTAACCAGGATTAGAAGAGAACAAAATGGTCAAGCAGAAACACAAATAATATAACAAATAACTATCAGGAATATTAGCAATTAGCCTTTATTAATGTAGGGTAAGTATTTGAATTTTATGGATGGTAAATAGGGTCTTACTCGTATCTTCTCACAGAAAATCTGGTATGCTTCTTGTAAAGAGCTGTAATTATAATCACATAAGTTAAGGTAGGCAGATTTATACTCTGCTTACCAAAGTAATGAAGGCCAATAGCAGTTGGTATTTGAAACAAAAGCATCTTTTAAGTTGTCTTTTACTGTTGAGAGTTCTGTTACTTCTCTCTTTGTCACAGAAAATATATTTCCTTAGTATACTGTTCCTGCATGTCTCAGACCGGATTACTCTAGCAACAATTATATTAAGAGTATTACTCAATTGAAACTTACAATAAGTCAGTATAATCTGCAGAAGGGAAATTTTCTGTTGAACTGATATGTTCAACAGAAAAAACTATATGACAGGAAACTTCCAAATATTGTAAAGATTGCTCAATCATTCTATATGGATGTAAATAAAACTACACACACATTAAAAAGTTGTTTATGAGGCAACATCAGTAGTAATTAAGATGTTAAACCACAGCAACTAAATGCAATAGGTCACTGCAGCGTCAGCAATCTGAGCTCAGAATCAAGGGTCAGACCAGCTTGAACTTGAGTGGCTAGCCTGAGCCACACCTAGTGCAACTATCACACTGGTATTTTAGTATGCTAGCTTGAGTGGTGCAAGTGTAAAACTGTTTATCTGCAAGGGGAGAAATAAGCCCTGCTGCAGTAAAGACATGCCGAGTGATAATATGTTCAAAGTCAGGCTTTTAGACTGGAAATTACACGGATTTTTTTTTTTTTTTGGCTGAATAGCATACTGAGGAAATTATTCTGATTGAATGGTGTCTACATTGACTTATGAAGTATATAACTTCCCTCTTCTTTTTCATATAATGGATTAAAGATACAAAAATACTTAAATAGATTTTAAAGCATCATTCTGATCATCACCCAGAGGTATCTTTAAAATATCACATGTACCAGTAACACCTTCAGTCATGCTTCAATTAGCAATATGATACAAGGAAAATAGCTCTTAGTTTAGCTTTTTATATAGAACTAAACAGTTGAAAGCAGTCTGGCCACAAGGGAAGGACTAAAAAATTTTGCAACAGGGTCTAAGTCAAGAAATTTTAAATATGGTTTTTTTTGAACTTCACACAAACTTCACAGGTTTATATAATTTTGCTTATATCCAGGGCCCTTTGAATTTTTAGCTTTAATTTATTTTTAATATGCTAAGATGAGAGCAATACACAGCTCCCAGTTCAATTTGTTTTTAAATAAATGTCACAGAGGGCCAAGTTGCCATTGAACAGTTGTTGAAATCAGGGTGAAAAGGACCAAAGAATAGAACAAGAGGAACTTGAAAGATTCTATTTTTAAAGATTTTTTCCAACTACCCATAAAAATATTTAAAACAACAAAGAATTCTCACCCAATCATTTGTCAGAATGGCATGAATACCAATAGGTAAATAAGGTGATCTGTGATGAAAGTGGTGATGTTATATTCAAATTGATACAATCAATTTCAATATAGTAACATCACCAACTAAGAAGGCCAAATTGCTAAAAAGAATTCAACTTCAGAGTGTCAGGTCCAGTTTCTAATTTCAGCGTGCACTACTGCAATTCTGCTACAATGACAAAAAACAGACATTGGATATCACTCTATATCCCTAATATTTGAGGGCAAAACAATTCTGTCAGTTCAAAGAAATGGGATATCACAACTACAGCAAATTAGTGGGTATTGACTATAAGTGGGTAAATACCTAATTGTAAAAACAGAGACAGTTGTCAGATAAGTTTTTCATTGCACAGAATTTTACCACCTCTATTGTAGTCAATAGCCACATTTTTCCTCAGCTGATATAACATTTTGTAATGTTACAGGTTGACTACACCATAATATTGCTTTGTGACAGTATAGTAATGCTGAATAGGTGAGATGGAGGGTGGAAAAATGGGGAGATCGCTTGGTTCAAAGTCAATAATATCTTTCTGATCAGAATTTTCATTTTACTCGATGTAAATATGTTCATCTTTCTCATAACAGGAAGTTTTAACACTTTTAGATTTTTTTGCCTTTTTTTAGGATGGGCAAACTCCTTGTATAAATGAAAGGGCTCCAAGATGAACAAAATGGGTTAGAATTTGTTCTCAGCTCCATCTCGTGTGTGTGTGTCAGCTCCATCTCTCCTGTGTGTGTGTGTGTGTGTGTGTGTGTGAGAGAGAGAGCGAGCAGAACTGGTTTCCAAATGTTTGATTGACAGAATATCAGTTTTCTGTAAGTTGTTTTACCAGATGACGGTAACATACTTTGTATCAGTTAAATTAAAATTTATGCTATGGTGCTTCTGTTACTGCTTGATATAGTAAATAATAATTAAAAAGCCTATACAAGATTTAAGGAACAACAAATATTTATACAAAAATAAAAACATAAAGAAACAATTAAGCACAAGTGGATGATTATTTGAATTTCAAATTACCTTAATTAAAAATGAAAATATGATAGTATGAGAAAATTTCAATACAGCAAACAGCTTTCTATTACCAATATAACATACTCCTGGGATGATTAAAAGGCTTCCTTTTTATTTTTATGATAAACCATATTCTACTTGCTTCCTCTTATACCTGAGCTATTTCAAAGCTAAGTCCCAAAACTTTATAATCAAAACTGGAAAACTTACATAGCATGCACTTCAAAAATTTGTTAGAATATTATTAAAAAGCTCATAGATAAGTCAGCATTTCATTCATAAAATACTGGGGGTGCCAATCTTGCTGACCATGCGGTGATGTGAGTCAAATGACTCAGCAAAGAGCAGTTTTGAATGTTTCTACTATATTGCAATGGATGGGCAAGAAACATAGCTGAGTAGCATGCAGGCCAGTCAATAGCCATTAGATAAATGATCATATATATTTATAACTTGCTTAGGTAACCTGTGTAAAATTGGTGATACGTTGCTCTGCCTGGTTAAAAAAGTACCAAAGTTGCATTCTTGATTGATCCAGCTTGATTTTATGCCTGTGAGAAGTAAGAATGGTAGGAAATGAAGTTCAAGATACCAACTATCTCTGCTTTTCTCCTCTGGAAACTCTTATACATATTCATTGATTAAAGACTTCACGCATTTATTTTAAGTACATTCAAAGAAATATAAAGAAGGGTAAGAGTATAAAATAATAAAGCTTTTTAGACCTTTGAATCCTGATTAAAATTAAAAATACATTATAACATGATTACAATAGCTCTACAAGATGCCTGCTTTCATATTAGGAATTATAAAAATATCAGATGAATATTTTTGGTAAAATTATTATCCTGAAACCTACACTTTTGAGAGAAATTGAATGGATCACTATTTCTATAGCATCTATTGCCATAATGTCTAACAGGTAGAGTCAATGTTCAACAAAGGAATGAAAAAATTCCTTTTGTCTTCAGTGGCTGCTGTATTGAGCCAGAACACCAATAGATTATGTGATAGTAAGTTGGGGCCCAATTCTGCAAACCCTCATTGATGTAAATACTTCTTACCCATACTAGTAACCCTATATATGTAATTGTCCTATTTGTGTGGCAAAGGGATGAGCACAATCTATGATTAAATAACAGAGTAAAGGAGTCTCAGAGGGCTAACCCTGTTAGTCTGAATCTGAAAAAACAATGAGAAGTCCTAAGGAACCTTAGAGATGAACACATTTATTAGAGGCAGATAGAGACAAAAAGATAGCTTTTAATAATTGGTATCTAAATCCTATCAAGGAAAATCAAAAGTATCATGAACCCTGGCAAGTCAACTGTAAATGTATAAATAGACAGCCCAACAATGAATTAGTAATATACACAAAACCTAACAGCAAAAGCTTGATAAGTTCACAAAAACCAGGAAGACTATCAAACAACCAGAGATACTAGATGATTGAGATGCTAAAGGAGCATTCAAGGAGGATAGGGCCATTGCAGAGAAAGCTAATTTTCCCTTGGTCCCATAAAGTTTGTTTACAACCAACAGTCCTGGATCTCAGTGTTTATTGCTGTTATCTAGCTCTAATTTACCCCTAAATGTCTTCTAAGAGCCCAGTAAGCAGTGGAAGCATTGTTAATGTGGCTAGACAATGTTGACCTCATGTAGTTCAGAAAATTCTCTGTATGACACCAGTCAGGTCCCAAAGGTGCTAGACTAGAGTGGTTGAAACGGTACCAGGCAAATTGGTTGAAAGAAACCATAGTAAAATACAGGATTATCAGATACACGGGTGAACATGATATACTGGGGAAGGGTCAATACAGCTTTTGCAAATGGAAATCATGCCTCACTAATCTACTGGAATTTTCTGAGGTGGTCAATAAACATGGGGACAAGGGTTATCAAATGGATATAGTATATGTAGACTTTCAGAAAGCCTTTCGGAAGGTCTCTCACCAAAAGCTCTTAAGCAAAGTAGGCAAAGAAGGGGCAAAATTTGCAGGTGATAAAAAATTTATTAAGATAGGTGCAAAGCAGACTGCAAAGAGTTACAAAGGACTCAGACAACAATGGACAACAAAATGCCAGATGAAATTCAATGTTTATAAATGGAAAATAATGCACTTTGGAAAATATAATCTCAGCTATGCATATAAGATGATGGAGTCTAATTTAGCTGTTAAGAAAGAGTTCTTGGAGTCATTGTAAATAGTTATCTGAAAACATCTACTTAACATGCAGCATTCCCCCCAAAAGCGAACAAAATAGGAAAGAGACCATTAGGAAAGGGATAGATAATAATATAGAAAATATAATGCCACTGAATAAATGCAGTGTATGCCTATACTTTGACTAATGTATGCAATTATAGTTGCCCCATCTAAAAAATGATACATCAGCTCTCTGCCTTATGCTCCACTATCTCCCCACCCCCATCACAGGCTGGCTATCTTGTGGTATATTAAACACACTGTAGGGCCTTCAGGAAAGGAGGGAGTTCCAAGGGCTTTATATTCATGGCTTCATGATGCATTACTATTTCTATATATACAGTAGACTATGCCATGATCAATAAGTTGATTATAAAATACCAGAAGTAAAATCTTGGCCCTACTGAAGTTGATGGGAACTTTTCCCATCATCTTCAATGTAGCCAGGACATCACACTAGACATTTCGTCTTGCAGAGCTATTTAGGAGGTGGGGGAGCTTAACATGAAAATAGCATAAATGTACTGAACAAAGCTGTCAGTCTCTTTTCTGACCACAAGCTCATCATTAATGTCTCCTTTCATTAAGAATCTTCCTTTAGACAGGGCTCAATATTGGTCATCTAAGGCCTTGTCTGCACTAAAAGGAAGATCACTGTTGCCATAATCAATCTTCCAGAGTTCGATTTAGCGAGTCTAGTTAACATTCACTACATTGAACTCAGAGGGCACCCTTGTCAGTGTTCAGGACTCCTCCTTTTGCAAGGAGTAAGGAAAGCTGATGGGAGTATTTGCTCCTGTCAGCCTCTCGCTGTGGGGATGCCACCAAGCTAGGCTTAAGGTAAGCTGACTCCAGATATGTATTCTGCATAGTTGGAGTTGCGTATCTTAAGATGAGCTGCTGTAGAGCTGGCCTAACAGAAATGTTCTCATTCTTCCCTATAATAGACTTCACAGTATAGCAGAATCACTCAAAGAGGGGTGTGAACTAGATTTAATTGGATTTTTTTTTTAACCAAATTGACTGATGGGGCTAATGACAGATTTAGGAACAGTTCTCCCTCTCGTGGCCTTGGAAACTTCAAAGCTATGTCCAAATGGATATTTCCTGCCCACCAAATATAAAAGCCATAAAAATGGACTTCAAGAATGAGGATGAAAGGAAAAGGCTGGCCAAACACAATTGTTAAGAATAATTTACACATCTTCAATACCTTTAATGTGGGGGGGGGGGGTTTAAGGTGTTTTGCAATCAATAGTAAATAATACCTTACAATACTCCTGTGAAATAAGACTCACTAGAACCATACTATAGATGGAAAAACAGGCGAGAGTCTTGTTTCCTGGCCAGAGTGACTCAATGAAAGAGCTGGGAATGGAACCTAGAATCCTTATCTAGAATGTTTATCAACTGTCCCATGATTTGATCTCTTGAGAATGACCCTTCATGTTGGTCCCAGGATACTAGAAAGACAAGATGAATGAGATGATATATTTTATTATTTCAATCTTTGTTGGTTCAGACTTAAGCGCTAGTACAGAGCTCTTCTGAAGAAGTCAGTCCAATGAATGGTATTACGTCACTTACCTTATCTAACAAAAGTTTAACACGACTTTAAGATAAGGACAGAGAACTTAATTATTCCTAAGAAATGGAATTAACCATCAGAACTAGTAGTTCACTAATGGTATGTGGTGCTATTTCGGGATTAGGCTGATTAGCCCTCAATTGGAGTATTGTGTCCAGTTCTGGGCACCACATTTTAACAAAGTATCAGAGGGGTAGCCGTGTTAGTCAATGGACACAAATCTGATATTAGGAATGGCAACATACAAAAACCTGTAGAACACTTCAATCTTCCTGGACACACAATTGCAGATCTAAAAGTAGCCATCCTGCAGCAAAAAAACTTCAGGACCAGACTTCAAAGAGAAACTGCTGAGCTACAGTTCATCTTTAAGTTTGACACAATCAACTCTGGATTAAACAAAGACTGTGAATGGCTTGCTAATTACAAAAGCAGCTTCTGCTCTCTTGGAATTCACACCTCCAGATCAGCTGCTAGAAGTGGGCCTCATCCTCCTTGATTGGATCCACCTGGTCATCTCCAGCCTGATCCTGGCCTGCATATTTATTCCTGCCTCTGGAAATTTCCACTACATGCATCTGACGAAGTGGGTCTTTGCCCACGAAAGCTTATGCTCCTACACTTCAGTTAGTCTATAAGGTTCCACAGGACTCCTCATCACATTTTAACAAAGATTTGGAAAAATTCAAGGAGGTCCAGAGAAGAGCAACAAAAATGATTAAAGGTCTAGAAAATATGACCTATGAGGGAAGACTGAAATAATTGGGCTTGTTTAGTTTAGAAAAGAGAAGACTAAGGGGGGAGAAGATAGCGGTTTTCAAATATCTAAAAGGGTGTTACAATGAGGAGGGAGAAAAATTGTTCTCCTAGGTCTCTGAGAATAGGACAAGAAGCAATGGGCTTAAATTGCAGCAATAGAGGTTTAGGTTGGACATTAGAAAAAACTTCCTAACTGTCAAGGTGGTTATGCAGTGGAATAAATTGCCTATGGGGGTTGTGGAATCTCCATCACTGGAGATATTTAAGAGCAGGTTAGACAGACACCTGACAGGGATGATCTAGGCTGTGCTTGGTCCTGCCCTGAGGGCAGGAGACTGGACTCAATTTCTCAAGGTCCCTTCCAGTTCTATGATTTTATGATGCTTTCAGTATCCTCAAATAGCGATTCTGTGTCTTGACAGTGCGCCTACTATTTCAAAATATTTTTTGAAATAATGGGCACACTATTTTTATGTCCCTGTAAACTTCATTCCACGAGGATTAAGGGATGCTTTGGAATTGTGGTTTATTTCTAAATTTAGTGCTGTGTAGACAGCTCCAAATCATATATATAGTAGCCCAATGTCTGTGACTCTGTAACGCTGAAACGCTGGCTGTTCCCTCTGGGCGGCACTGTTGCCTCCCACCGGGGTGCTTGGCTGACTTCTGTGCCACTCAGCTACGCCGCTGCGGGGGAGCAAGCGGCGCAAGTGGCTGTTTGTGGTTCGCGGTCCCCAGGGAGCACCCCCGTGGCTGCTTGCGCCGCTTGCTTCCCTGCGGCGGCCCAGATGAGCGGCGCAGAAGTCAGCCGAATGCCACGGCAGGAGGCAAAGGGGGGTGGGGCGGTGACATGCGGTATGACAGTGGCTCCAGGCCCACCCCCTGGCCATGAACAGACCCTGACCGGGGGGAAGGCGGGGGAATGAGGAGGAGCGGGAAGTGGAAGAAAACTGGGAGGCTGCAGGATCAGTGTTGGGGTGAAGTGAAACGGTGCAGGGGGGCATCTGGAGCTCATAGGAAGCTGCTCAGCTGGGCTGCCACATGGGAGCAAGTGGTGCAGACAGCTGTTTGGGCTCTGCGCTCCCCATGCAGGAGGAGCAGGAGAAGAGAAAGAGAGAGTGAGAGGCAGGAGGGGGAGGAGAAGAGAAAGACAGATGGAGAGAGAGGCAGGAGATGGAGGAGAGCTGAGAGAGAAAGAGGGGGAGGCAGTAGGAGGAGGGGAGAGAGAAAGAGACAGAGCGAGAATCCAGAGGCTCAGGAGAAAAGACCGAGATGGAAAGGGAATAGGACGTGGAAGAGAGACCTGAAAATCCCGTTTTATGATGGGCTAATTGGCTAGTTACTAAATAAACTATTTTGAAATTAACTCAAAATAAACTATGTAATTTGCCTAGCTCAAATTGCATAGCTTATTTTGAGCTAAAGATGCAGTGTAGATACACCCTAACAGTGTTCCCTGCAAGCTCTGCACTTGTATGGCTGCTCAGGAGAGATTCCAATGCTGCCCAGCTGTTTAACAGAGTGCTCACAGTTAGATTTATGTTTCTACTGGATAGTGCACATCCACACATGCCTCAGTGATGTAAATATATTATTCCATACACAGATGGAAAATAATGCGCACAGGATGAAAAAGATTACCGTGAACATTGTTCACTAACTTTCCAGATGCAGAAATATCAATGACCGAGAAGAACTATACTGAAGGGGAACTAATATAAAGAATATTTCTGCAATGGCATATAGTTTGTTAAATATCACGTTAAGGAAACTCCTAGAGCTGGAGATTTTAAAGGAGGAAAATGACCTACTAAATAATTCATGAAAACAAAGCAATCTTCTGCCTTACAGGATAAATCTGATATAACTAATAATTTTAGTCTGAGAGCATGTCTTCAATATGGGTTTGATTGATAAGGGAGTGACTGATCACTTTGCTATTGACTCTTACTGCACCTCAAAGAGTGCAAGGGAAGTTGATGGGAAAGTGTCTCCAGATGACACAGTGAAGACACCAAGGCAAGTAGATCTAAGTACATTGACTTCAGCTACATTATTTACCTAGCTGAAATTGTTTAACCTAGATCCATCTCCTGCTGTAATATAGACCAGCCCTCAGAGAAGAAAGACAGTTTCTTCATGAGACTTATAAACCTGAGAAGAATAAACAGAGGAAACCAGGTGCAATTTAAGTGAATAAAGGAAACTTTAAACTACTGCATCTTGCCAAGAATCTCTCTTACTATAAAATGTTGAAGAAAATCTTGTGAGTAGTCCCATTTCTAAGTTTAACTAAAACTCATTAGACATGATAAAAGGGAACAGAAGACTTCTGAAGGACCAACAAATGATCTCTAGATGGAAAAACAAAAGACTCATATGCTGATGTTAATGTAATATTTGTGGATGTATCTGAATGTTAATGAACTGGGATGAGTGTATAGGAGATGTCAAGAGAGACAAGCCCAAGAAAGGAATGTTAGGATCATCTGGGCTTTTCCCTGTCTTATCTTGTGTATAGCCTTGCAAGGGATTGATCCTGAAAGGGGCTGAGCATTCTGGTCTCAATCCAGAAAATTTAAACAAGTGCTTTAACTTTTTGCCAGAGTGCTCAGCCATGGCAGGCTCAAGCCCTAGAGGAGTAAAAGAAAAGCATATACATAAATATAATCCTTCACAAGATTTCTGAAGAGAAGATAAATGTTATTGTTTGTTTATCTAAGTTTAATTCATATTATAGGAAAAGATATAGAAAGCAGTTTTTTTTAAAGAGACTCTGGTAGAAACCTTAGGGATATTTAGAGTTCAGTGCTTGGGAATCAGTCCTGGGAACAAAGGACAGACCACAAAAGCACAACTTGATGCCTGAGATATACCTAAACAAGTGCTTCCAGCAAGAAGCATAAAGAGTTCCAGACAAAAGGAAAGGAAAGCCCCTCCATTAATCTGTGGATCCCAATCTGGAATTTGCACAAAATTACTTGGATTTGGATGAAAGTTCAGAAAAGGAAATGGAGAGAGAGAGGGATTTTAAAAAATGTACCAATAAGTACATGTTCTTGGCCTTACTAGGACTACTCACCATTTCAAAGTTTTGATGTTCACAGTTTTTTTAACCTTACTCATTCAATAGTAACTATTGCAATTATAGTCAATGCACACAAATAAGGCACAATACAATAGTATTTTGATATCCTATTGAATTCTTCATATGAAAGGTTCTATTTTACACAAGTTAATAAATTTAGTCTGACAACACCACTGTAATTTATATAATTATTATTCCTATTTTACAAATGAAGAAACCAAGAAACAGACAGTTTAAGTGACTTATCAGGATAACACAGAAAGTTTGCAAGAATAAACCAACTCTCAGTCATAGTTTGAGCTATATAATGATCCTTTCTCCCCAAAATTCTGATATGAATAGCCTTTATGGTTGTTTATGAATAACCTCTATAGTTGTGGTTAGGTGTGAAAGTGAAGAGGAATGTGAACATTTTATTTCAAGGAATATGTTTGGAAACATGGACAAATAGAAGGCTTAAAGAGCAGAAGTATTCTGGGAAACTACATGATCTAGGTAGAGGAGGAGAAAGAACCTGTGTCCTTGCTGTCATCTGATAATTACTGATTCTCTCAGTGTTAGAAATACTTTGATAAGCTTAGTAATAAACTTGGCTGGTCCACCCATAGCAGTGAAAAGCTCTGAAATAGATCATAATGGAATGATGCACCAATCAAACCTCTTGTAAGGTGCTTGAGGGAGAATGTTTCTTTTTCTTTGTAAGTGCACATTAAAATAGTTCAGCAGATATATGTCCTATTTTTGCACTTAGGACATATAGGACACCAAGGGTGTGTCTAAACTACACCCCTCTGCCGACAGAGGGATGTAGATTAGACACATCGCTATTGCAAATGAAGCAGGGATTTAAATATCCTGTGCTTCATTTGAATAAAAATGGCCACCGCTTTTTGCCGATGTGGCACATTGCCAGCAAAAAGCAGCAGTCTAGACAGGGATCAGTCAACAAAGAAAGCCTTTTCCGACCAATCCCTTATGCCTCATGCAACGAGGTTTACAGGATCAGTCGGAAAAGGCTTTCCTTGTTGACCGATTCCCATCTAGACTACCACTTTTTGCCGGCAAAGTGCCACATCGGCAAAAAGCGGCGATCATTTTTATTCAAATGAAGCGCAGGATATTTAAATCCCTGATTCATTTGCAATAGCGATGTGTCTAAACTACATCACTTTGTCAGCAGAGGGGTGTAGTTTAGACACACCCCAAGGGCACATCTACACAGGAGGGCTAAAGCTGAAATAAGCTATGCAACGTGAGCAGCAATGTCAATTGTGCAGCTTAAGTCAAAATAGAGTATTTTGGCTTTTGGTGCCATCTACGTGGCAGAAAGTTCGAGAAAGAGCACTCTTCCTCCAGCTTCCCTTACTCCTTGTAAAAAGAGGGTTATAGGAGTTGGATTAAGAAGTCCTCCAGCTAACCATTATTTTGACATATGTGTCTTTGTTGACACTAACTATCTTATCCATTACAAAGATAGCTCCTCAATTATCATCTCTAATACCATTAGCTCACAGACATTTACCTTCCTTCCCCCCCCCCCCCCGCATCTCCCTTCTGTTCTGAAATGTGATTTGTCCTTTTCATATGTGTTCATTTTTTTTAATTGTATCCTTTGGTATATATGGTTGTGACTATTTTCTTCCACTATTTGATCTGAGGAAGTGGGTCTGGCCCACAAAAGCTCATCATCTAATAAACCATCTTGTTAGTCTTTAAAGTGCTACATAGTCCTGTATTTTGTTTCAGCTATACCAGACTAGCATGGCTACATTTCTATCACTATTCTACATGGAAAAAAGAGTTCTAGATTTCACACAGACAGTGGGAAAAAAAGGAATTTTAATCTGTGGCAGGGTAAAGTATGGGATTCAAATGCCTCAATACTTGTAGGGTAAGGTTCGGTGGCTGCATGAATATGATTGACTTTGGGATAAGAAACTTCTGGAGATTTTTCCCACTAGGTCACTAATTTGCTACACTTGGTGGTTCTTACCATTTGTTGACACTTCTGTGGTGTTTCTGAAATAGGTTGATGGTCATAGTACAGAATCCAGGTGCTGTATTCTGAAAACAGTCAGTCACTATTGGCACTCTTTTTTGACAGTCTCAAAGAGGTCAATAATTGAAAGGAATGGAGCCTGTTATTTCTATAAATGGATCTTCCAGAATAATGTTGAAATACTAAGGCACGTTGGTGAGACAATTAAGGAGAAATTTGCACTACTGCTGCACATTCTGTTTCATGTACAAATAACTTCATTTTCCTGGGCTAGAAAATTGGAACCTTTTGCAACTATTAAATTGTCTTGATAAAATAGAAATAAAAAATAGAAATTAATCTTAATTTTCAAAAAGCATCGGTGTTGTCACAATCAAGAGAATACTCTATTTCTTTCACATTTGAAATTTGCAGCCTTCCATCAAATTTCTTATATACCATTACAAGATTGTATAGGCTATTATAAAGGAATAGAACTAGGGTTATAAATCAAAGCTAAAATGGAAAAATCCCACAGTTTATCTCAATAAATATAAAATACTCCTACCTCTTTGCTCTCCTCTAGATCTGACTCGCTGCTAAACTCTTCTGTATTTAAATTTTCAAAATCTGATTCCCCAACAGCAATCGGCACAGTCACAGTGAGACTTGGATTGTTTATGAATGACATGTAATCACTTTCATCGACGACATATTTTTCCACGCTGCTGCCTACACCACTGGTAGTTCCATTCCCATCTTTAAGATAGTTAAGGTCTTTACCTATTTCTACAACAGTATGGTTGGAAATGCAGCCGTCTTTTTTGTTGTTTAGATCTTCAAGAGGCTTGATTTCATCTAAAACTTTTTGCTTTCTAACAAAAGCTTTTTGGGCGAATTCATGTACTTTTCTTTTTACATAATCTATTCCCTTCTGAATCCTTGCCACTGCAATTTGGAGATTGTTCATTTCATTATCATCATCTGTAGCCGCAAGGTTGTCCGAACTAAATGAGCTCAGCAGCAAGGCCAGAAAGAGGTTGAGTACCTAAAAGACAGTAAGGAAAAAACATAGCAGGATGTCTTATTTTTAAGTGATAACAATAATTACTTTATGGCATGTTTAATTATATAATTTTTACTTCACATTTAATAGTGTTATCAAACTGCCTAATGTCCATTCTTCTTAGTCCATTACTGCTGTATTGTACTATTTCTTTCTGACAACATTTTCAGGTTGCAAATCCTACAATCCCACTTGGCTGGATGACAATTAAGGTGAAAACCCAGTCCCAAGAAGGTGAACCCCACTCTGTATGAGCTCTTTACACAGGAGTGTGCATGGTGCAGGGGAGGGCATATGAATAGAGGCCAAGAGATGGGTGAAAGTAGGGCTACCTTCTGCTCTGAAGGGGGGGGCTGTACTCTCTCAGAACTCATAGAGGCTACTCCATTAAGAGACTGTTGTGCAGCCATTTTGTAGCAGGGGGATGGGAACATTTCTTCCTGCCCTCTCCCTCACACACCCAGCTTCTTAGGCTGGGTACTTAGCAAACTCTTGATGTTTATTAATTAAATAAATATGACAAATCAGAAAAATAATACTCACTAAATGCTACCAAAATAATATTAATACAATGTAATGTTTTGTGTTGAACATTCTGAGACTAAAGATTTATCCCTGAGCCGGAGTGTTCTGAGGGCTGGGAGCCAGAATCATTTGAGATTATTACCTCCATGTCCTAAGGGTTCAGATAATCCACAAGCAAGAGCCTAACCTTGTGACCCCAAAGCAGGTATATAGGATCCTAATGAAAGTGGCCACTCCAGTCTGCTCAGTGTCACTACTTTGTTGGGCAGATGTGGGCAATAATTTTTGCGGGGGACATTCCAAGGGCTGTATTCTTCCATGACTTTAATGGAAGAGGTGGAGGGTCTGGGATGGAGGTTAGGTGCAAAAGGGAGCTTGGGGTAAGGGTTTGGGTGCAGGAGAGGGTCTGGGGTCTGGGAGGGAGTTTAGGTAAAGGAGTGGGCAGTGACCTGAAGCAGATGATTGGAGTTCAAGGTCTGGGAGGAGGTATAGGTGCAAGAGCGGGGGTACAGAGGGTTGGGTTACATGGCACAGGGATGCAGGGTAGGAGGGCAGAGGGATGGGTTGAGGGAGGGAGGGCCTGGGTGCTACAGGCAGGCTCTGGACAGAATCTGGGCGATTACCAGCCAGCAGCCCAGCAGGTTCCTCAGCCAGACTCCCTAATTTCTATGCCCTTGTAGGCCTCTCAGAGCATCCAGCTGCAGGGAACATGTGCCTCTCTGAACACTGCAAGCCCAAGGGGAAGGGGAGGGTGCTTCATGTGCTGTCTGTCCCGCAAACAGGCAGCTCCCATTGGTCAGAAATTGGCCAATGGGAGCTGCAAGTTGCAGATTGTGCTGGGGCAGGGGTAGGGCAGCCCATGAAGCCTCTTATACCCATCTCCCCAAGCTTGCAGCATTCAGAGATGTACATGGCCCCAAGGTTGCTTTTCTGAGAGGTTTGTGGAGGCAAGGCAGTAAGGGAGCCTGGCTGAGGATCTGGCAACTTGGCAGGCCAGATACAGCCCTCAGGTCATATTTTGCCCTCCCATTGTTGGGGATGCTCCCTGCTACCTGATGTAGTGACAGACAACTCCTGCTCCACCTCATGAACCTGCTGCAGCATGTGTCTTCTCCCGTTCAAGCGACAGCCAGTCACCCAGCTATCCTGGCATATATATACACTACACTTCCTGTACAGAAGGGAGTATTCCTAGTATAGAATGCTCTATATAAATCAATAAGAAATGTGTGAAAGAGTGTTCGCAGAGTCATCAATTCACATTCCAGGTTCAGTTATGATATTAACATGCCTTATTTTGATTAAATATTAGATGATTTGGGATAGTTTAATTTTTTTAAAGTTAGGTCTTAACCATCTTTAGTTCATCTCTGTTAAAATTAAAAGCACATTTTATCATATAAGGCATCATTTGTTGTAAAATAAATTATGTACATACCACTAGGTTTCCAATCACCATGACCATCATGAAAACAATAAGGCACATGGCTTGCCCTGCAACCTCCATACAGTCCCACATAGTCTCTATCCATTCTCCACACAACACTCGGAATACAATCAAGAAAGAGTGGAAGAAGTCATGCATGTGCCAGCGTGGAAGTTCACAGTCATTGGAGATCTTGCAAACACATTCCTTGTAGCTTTTGCCAAACAGTTGCATACCAACCACAGCAAAAATGAAGACAATGATGGCCAGCACCAAGGTCAAATTTCCTAAAGCCCCCACTGAGTTACCAATAATCTTTATCAGCATATTTAGTGTGGGCCAAGACTTTGCCAATTTGAAAACTCGAAGCTGGAAAATAAGAGCAGAGGAGCATTGTTACCGATGCTACAAATTACAATGAAATCATCAGTGCATTTCAGACTTTTAGTTACCAAAAACACATAACTGTAAAATGTCTCATTTAATTGCTACCACCTTTAGTCACCACATATGTTTTCATACATGCTGGCCAGAAAGGCTCAGCAGGTTTCTGCAATAAAGCACTTATTGACTGACGTCCTAATTCAAACTCCTAACAGCCAAAAAATGTAGGCTTTCACTGCAGGCTTCAGTTACACCCCAAACGTAGGGATCAATAGTACAATAATGAATATGCTTATCATGTCCACTGATTTACTCAAGGATATAGTTCCCCTGGAAAAAGTGCTGATTGCCAGTTGCTAACAAGGCACACAGACAATGGCCAAATTCATTCTTGAGATAATTCCACTGAACTCAGTGGAATTATCTCAGGAATGACTTGGGCCCTATATCCTTTAAATAAATCAGAATATAAATATTATGTTGCTTTCAGTTCCATGTAAGAGAGTACTTACTAACGGTATACATATAGGAAGGGAATTTGTCAGTTGGGGAGAAACACCCATATATTTAAGAGGAGAGTTGGTAAAATTTTCAAAAGAACCTAATAAATGTAGGATCCTAAATCTCACTTTCAAAAGTAATAGACACCTAAGATCCTAAATGTCACTGCGAGTTAATGGAACTAAGGTGACCTAGTGTCTAAATCACATTTGAATATGGGACTTAAACACCTTTGAAAATTTTACCCTGTATCATTAAATCCAGATGAGAGAAAGATTTTGTCTCCTTTCCCCCAAGTTCACTTCCTCCTGTCACAAAGATCATCCTGGTGGGAAAATATTGCTGCTAGAATGCATCATTGCATCCTCACAGGTTTGGAAAGTTTCATTCATAGATGTATCATTGAATTCCAATTGCCTGAAATTGCTTTTTGGTTTCAACTCTGTCTGAAACCAATGGCTTAATTTTGTATTTTCTCTTTTGTATTTTCTCTGAGATGCAGAGGAGCAAATGCAGGTAAATTAAAGATATGAGAATGATGGGGCAGGAAAGCTCTGCATACTAGCTGGAGAGCATTAAGTTCCAGAACACTGATGTGTACGGTGGCTGACTTGGGATACCACTTCCCTTGGACCTTTAAATGGTTCAGAAGTGCTTCTCACTGTTAGTGGAGTTGTCTATTAAAAGGATCCTGGTCAGTAAAGGCCATGAAAAAGAATAGTCCACTGCACACCTTGGTTTTATCCCTCCACAACTCTAATAAGGAGATTTCTCAAGACATTAAGGATACCCAAGCTTTGCTCTACTTCTTTGGAAGACACAATGATCTCAACAACTCTTAAAAGGGATGCAGATGGAGTCTGGCATGTGATGTGACATATATGCATGCAAACATGTGCCCCAAGAGTCTGCAGCAGGTTCCTTCTGGGATACTGGAATAAGTATAGGGTTGGCATGAAACTGAGTTTAGTCTGATGCCTTTCAGAAGCCTGGGGCTTAACAGTGCTTGATAAATGCTAAGGTCTGACTTGGGATCAGCACTGTGGATTTTTTTCAATTAATTCTGAATCCAAGCAAGGCAAAGAGGTCTTGTGTCCTTTAAAGTGAGTCAGTCGATTGATGAGAAAAATTCCTCTTTACCAGATGTCTAAGTGGAGATACATCAAGATCCCTATCTTCTCCAATGGAAGGCCATTAGAGCTAGAACTTTGGTGAACATTACTGGCACTATGGAGTTCATGAAGGAAACACAAGTATTTTCAATGAGCTGATTGTACTGAGATGTGAGGCCTCTTGAAAGCTGGGAGCCACGAATCAGTCCATGAGATCTAAAGGGAAATTATAGATGCAAGTGTAACCATATGGAATTTGAAGCAACACATGAAGGTGCTGAAGCAATGAAGACAGATGATAGGTTTCCAGCCCTCTTTCTTCTTTGGGACTAGGAAGTAGTGAGAATAAAATCTCTTTCCCCCAAATTCTGAGACCACTTCCTCCATCACTCCCAGCTGAACGAGAGAATCCACCTGTTGCTTCAACAGTCTTTGGTGAAGAATCCCTGAAGAGGGATGAGAAGCATGGAAAAGGGACTGGAATAGCTAGAAAATGGACATGATACACCTTCCTAATGATAGTAGAGGCCCATTGGTCTGAGGTTATCTGAACCCAGGCTTCTTGGAAACAGGAAAGAAGGTTACCAAAAGGGTTGGAAAGATTTGGAGGTCATCAAGCTAGACTCTAGGGCTGCGTCTTGCTTTTGCGATTGCTTGCAATTGCTTTTGCACAAAATCTTGCCACCTGACCACACTGGCCGCGAGTATTTGAGCAAGAACACTGACATTCTAATGTAGGAAATCAGTGCTTCTTGCACAAATACTCTGACACTCCCGCTCATGGATAAGCCCTCTTGCGCAAGTATTCTGGCATGGATGCTTTTGCACAAAAGCACATCTCTTGCACAAAAGCACATGCCAGTGTAGATGCTCTCTTGCACAAATACTTTAATGCAAAAACTTTTGCGTTAAAAGTATTTGCGCAAAATCATGCCAGTGTAGACACATCCTAGATGTATTTATCAAAACTGCTCTTTGCTGAAGTCCCAAATTGGGGAGCACCTGAGGAATAAGCTGTGGTAACCTTTGGTGAAATTGCTACATCTTCCTCAGAAGGTCTGAAGATCATTGCTGTAGATATACTAACAATATCGTCTCTGTCTCTAAAATGGTTACTATTGTCTGAGCTGCTTTCTTTTTGGGATTGGGAAATACAATCCCAAAGATTTTTGATAGGCTCTAAGGTCTTTTTAGATATGGAATGCCTCATAAATACAACTATTAAAGAGCTCATTGCCTTTGAATGAGAAGTCCTTTGGCTTGCAGCCGAGAAGATTTTCTCATCACCATGGCAGAGGCCATCAATCTGGCTGCTCTGTTTGATGTATTAAACATGCTTCAATTGCTGTTCAGGCCCCAGGCTCATCCTCTGTTATCAGGCACTTCAGTTCCTTGTGCTGATCTTTGGGGAGTCTGTGCATTAAATTGGAAAGTCTATACTATAACAGAAATTGATACTCAGAGAGCAGTGTCTGAAAATTTGACACTCGCATCTGAGGTATTTCATCCAAAGAGATCTAAGTCCTTCATGTCTTTCTCCCGAGGAGTAGATTGATGTAGCCCTGCACTTTTTCAGGGCTGGCATTAGATGGACGCAAATGACAATTACCCAGAGCTCCATGCCACAAGGGTCCCTGCATTGGGGGAATTCAGACTTCAGCTTCAGCCCCAAGCGGCGGAGCTTAGGTTTGGGCTTTAGAAACACTGCAAAAATCCAGTGTGTGAGTAGATGAGATGGCCAGAGCTGGTAACCATCTGCAGAGTAATTATGCGCACATATTTGTCCTTTCTCTCATTTTGGCTATTGTATGGCAAAGGGGAGTCTTTGAATAAAGGGTCTTTACCAGGAAAATGTCCTTATACTGTGGGCAACTAAGCCAAGTGACAAAGTTTATAAATAATAAGCTAAACTGTATAAGCTTTATAAATTGTAGGAGAACTAGCTACACACAAAGCCTACATCTTCACTATGCGGAAGATCGACACTGCCGCTGTCAATCTTTCAGGGAGCAGGTATAGTGGAGACCTACTAAATTGAACTCAGGGGACACTGTCGTTGGCACCAGTACTCCTGTTCCTCACGAGGAGTAAGGAAGTCAATGGGAGTGTTTGCACCCATTGATCTTTTGCTGTGTGGACTGCGTGGAAACACGATTTAAGATACGTCAACTCCAGCTATATAATTAACGTAGCTCCATTAGATACTAGTATTGAAAAGGCTCTTATCTCACCAAAAGCAGTATCTGTGTGGACAATCACTTGAAGAAGAGAGTCAGATTACTAATGCATTGTGCAGATCGATGACATGCATGCAACCAGTGGCTGTGCTATTAATCAGTTTTAAAAAAAATTGGGTGATGAACTTCTGACTTGATCATGAGGATTTATTAGAGTACTTCTTTTGGAAAAATTAATATACACCAGATTTATAATATACAAAGAGAAAATTAAAAATGAAGCAGAATATTCACATGTATAAATACATAATGTAAAAACCTACAGTGTTTACTAATGTACTTACCAATCTGAATGATCTAAGAACAGATAATCCTTCTACATTTGCAAGACCAAGCTCCATTAAACTAAGGCTCACAATGAAACCATCAAAAATATTCCAGCCTTCTTGAAAATAATAATAAGGATCCTTGGCAATTATCTTGAGAAACATTTCCGCTGTGAAGATCCCAGTAAAGACCTAAAAGTAAAATTAATATTGGAGCATCTTTTAGATTAAAATAATAAAAAATGATGAATTTGACAAGTTATATGTTCCAGTGATTCTTACCATAAGAGGACTTTCTATGATAAACCCACATAACTTCTAAATACTTCCATTCACTAATTTAGCAACCAAATTGAGAAGTGAAGCTAAAGCATGCCTCACAACATTTAATTGCTAAATGGGAAACAGCAAAGAAGGGAAATAAGTCTTCTCTTCAAGCTGCTAATAAGCATGTATGCAGATTGTCACATAGACCCATTCTAGTCATTCCTGGTATCTATTCCTTCCTTCTCAAATGCAAACTTTGCTAAATTTCTTGAGATACAGCTAACCTTATTCAAAAGCAGATTTCTTCATTTTGACATAGACTTGTATTGAGGATGATTTACAGCAACCCTCCAACCCCGGGATGACCTCTAGAATGCACTGTCAACCCACTCTACCATCTTCCAAGATGTATTATGTTTTCCCCTGTGCATCTGTACCCAGTGCTTTCCAGGGGGTAGAACCATGGTCCTCTTCCTAGCTTTCCATGAGGGTTGCTAGCACATCAGGAAGAGTAGCAGGAAGTAGTTTCTATAGAAAAATTCAAACTAGTAATATGGTGAACATTTTTATTAGTAAGGGGATAATTAATCCACTGAAACAGCTTATCAACGGATGTGATTGATCTTCCATAATTTGGGATCTAATGATTGTTTTTCAAAAAGATCTAATTTGGCTACAAATAATTACACTAAAGGGTATGTCTAGACTACATGCCTCTGACGACAGAGGCACGTAGATTAGGCTACCCAGCATAGGAAAATGAAGTGGCAATTTAAATAATCGCTGCTTCATTTAAATTTAAATGGCTGCCATGTTGAGCCATCAGCTATTTGTCGGCTCAGCGCGGTAGTCTGGATACTCTGCGGTCAACATCAAAGGCATTTGTTGACCTTCCAGGTAAACCTCATCCTGGGAGGCATACCTGGGAGGTCGACAAATGCCTTTGATGTCAACCGCGGAGCGTCCAGACAACCACGCTGAGCTGACAAACAGCTGATGGGCTCAGTGCGGCAGCCATTTAAATTTAAATGAAGCGTCGATTATTTAAATGCCTACATGCCTCTGTCGACATGCAGGACTCACCAGCTAAAATACCATGGCTGTGTATTATAGAAGGTCAACTATATTATCATAACTGTCCTTTTGAACTGTGTCTGGCTCTAGTGTAGAGGGTACAAGGTGGGGGAAGTTTCCTCTTCCCATTCTGACCCATATTCACCCATTCAAGGCCAAGCACATTCTGACCCTAAATCTGAAGTTCCACTGAACAAGAAAGTACCCCACAAACAAGGCATAGGGTGGGTATCTTGTAACCACATTGCTAATAATCCACAAGTGTGATCATCTGTACTTTGTCACATTACCATTTCTGGGAGCATGCCTTTCTGTGAGATCAGTGACAATTAAGGGAGACATTCAAAATATCAGAAAATTTTAAAGGACTTCTAGTGTCTGCTCCTTATTTGTTCTACAACTAGGAGCCATTTTGAAGGGGGATGAATTAAAACTTTTTACTAGCAATCTGTATAGGTAACACTGGAGATATGTTTTTGAGATCTTTTACAAACACTCCATTAAAGAAGAGACAAACAGTGTAGCTTAAATATACATAGTTAAACAAAGCTGCTTGTGAACATATCACAGGTGATACAAAATACCTTTGCAAGCCATGTTAAGGACACTCAGTAATTTCTTTTAAAGAGAAATGTATTTGTATGTCATGATACATTATGGAAGACTTACCAGATTTCCTACTGAAAGCACGTGACTAAACTGTTCCGTCATTGGATAATGCTCCATGGCCATAAATAATGTATTTAAAACAATGCAGATAGTAATAGCAAGATCGACAAATGGATCCATCACAATTAAATTTACAATATGTTTTACTTTTAACCATGGAGCACAGCAATCCCAGATCAAGCATGTGTTCGCAAATTTATACCAGCATGGTGGGCACTTCTGCCTGGATTCTTCAAGTTCTAGTGGAAAAGTATAAAACAAATTTAAAAAGAGAGCTCTTTATCGTATGTATCAAGTGGGTTTTGTTTTAAAGCCTAAGCATTCTCTTCAATGTTTAGGTGGCCTAATGGAATGATGAAACAGACCCCTTGAAACCCAGATTGATGTCCAGCCAAAGCAAAAGTTAAATAACTGAAATGAGGAACTTGACCTCATGTATTCTAAAACTGGTGTTAAAGGAACCCTGAATATTTCATTAATATAATAACCATTCACAAACCTGTAATCTACGAAAAAAGCAAAACACAGCTTTAATTCAAAGGAAACTATAGCAGAATTCTGGTGTACATGGAAGAGTAGCATAGTTCAAATTCCATCTTATCCTATGAAGAACTAATAATTTGATATTCTTATTCCAGCATGCCAGATGACACTGGATTATGGTCCAGAAGCATAAAATTCTAGGTCATGCTCATTTGGACTTGGCTACTGCATGGTTAGTCACTAGAATTACATCTCCAAACTTAAACTCACTAGATGAGATTTATTATAATTTTCCCTTGGAAAAAATGAACCTTATTTATACATTTATTTCTTCAGAAATAGTACATCTCACAAATCTGAACATGGGCTTGGGTCCTCTGACACAAAAACAGATGCAGCTCATGGTGATTTACAATAGGTGGAAGCAGGACCTACCTCTTAGATCATTCTGACAATGGCTTACTTCAGGTGTAGACACTAAAAGAGCTGGTTAATAATCAAAACAGTAATCTTCTTGTGCTATGGAACTAAATAACTTTCAGCTTAACTCTATATACATTTCCTTCTCAAAACTGGGCAACTCCTGCCCTTGGAAGCATGGATTTCTGAGGACCACCTGGTGCTATTATCACTGCAGATCCACCAGAGGTAGCACTGGTGGCAATGTTAGACACTGCAAACATACCTGATCTGAGCAGGGTTCCATGACATGGCAGCTAAAACACAAGTGGCTGCTCTAGCTAGCATTACTGTCTTTGCTGCCTCCCAATGAAATTGCATTTGCGAAAATAATAGTTGGAGATTTTATGTAAAATGTCAAGCATTGACACAGCCCTAGGCCATGTCTACACCAGGAGAACTTTATGGTATACTATAATGCCAATGCACTTCTGATGTAGGCACTTTGTACTGATAATAAAATCACTATCATGAGCAAAACAACCTGTACCATCAAAGCACAGCTTTGCTGATATAGCTACATTTACACTAAGGACATCTGCCAACAAACTACATCAGTCACAGATCTTTTCACACCCCAACTGACACAGCTATCCCAGCAGAAGTACTCAGTAAAGATTGGTCCTCAGTGACTTCCCCAATGTCAAACAGGAAGTTTGTGACAGAGCCAGGAATAGAAGCCTGGTGTTCTAAATCACTGTACTGTGCTTTAGCCATCACACCATCCCTTCCCATGTACACTTCTAGGTAAAGAAATCAAGTGTAGCAGAGTTTTTCTCTTTCCAGCTATTTATGAAAATTATTGTTCTTAATGCATCACAAATCAAAAACAAGACAAGGACATATACTTAATCATATCAAACATACCTTCCATTGTGTTTGTGAGTATGCTGGCTATACTCATTGCTCTTTGCCTTGCACTGGGCTCTGTCAGGAAATCCATAGAAACGTGGTAAGAACTTGTCCGTCTCTTTCTTAATTCCGTTTCTGTTGTGGTGCCCTGAAAATAAAATGCTGATAAAACAGACTATCACCATGTGTGTTGATTTAAGAAGTAAACACTGTATAGATTATATAAACATTTAGTAAGTTCCCAGGAAAATGAGAGTTGTATGGGTTCACATACTGATTTCATTTAGGTTCCAGTTCAGATAGAAATGTAACCACATACCTAACTTTCAGCATGTGAATAACCACATTGATTTTAATGGGACTACTTGTATGCTTAAAATTAAGCATGTTCTTACATACTTTGCTGCTTCAGGGGCCAATCATTCAATTTGCATTGAATTTGACTATTTTAAATTTTGAAAAAAAGTTCAACACAATTTGGCAGTGAGCTTTATCATAAATATCTTTCTAAGATATTGATGTGGCCATATCTTTTAATGAATCTGTGTCTGCACAGCCCATATGGACAGGCAGCTGTCTGCGCAAAAGGCCTATGTACACTTTGTTGGGCTGATTCTTCTTAATTCTTCTTAAGCCTTAATTTTCAAACCAAAATCAAGAATGGTATAATCACACTGAAATTTATACAAAAATGAACCTATAAGAAGCTAAAATTGGCAGAATAATGCTATCATAGCCCATTCAAGACAGAGACGGTATTTTATTGATAGGCATATGCATAATTAATGGAAAGTATACCATGGCTTAATTTATTCTGTTAATTATATACAACCCATTTATTATTTTTGTAATTTTTGACATCTATTTGATAAAGGATTGAAGAACTTAAATTTTCAGTTAAGATATATTGGCTATACAATAAAGCCATACATTTTGCTTGCGACATTATTTACTATTTTATCTTGTTAATTCCCACTATATTAAAAAGTATTATCAGGTATTTCATTACATATAGGAAGATAGATTTCAGTTTTTAGCCAGTGCCAAGAGGGGAGAATATTAAAGGTGTTAAAATATGCAGGATCATTCACAGCTTGATCAACCAGAGTTCATTCCCAAATTATTTTATTTTGTAAAAACACAAGGGGGTATAGTATGAAGAGTACATTTTGCCTCAACTATTAGAAATGTCTTTACAGTCATAAAACAGCCACTTCTGACAATGATTACCTCTGGGAGAAGCTGTCCAGTAGGTGACGTGAGAGCTGGAGGTCCTCCAACCAAAGAAACAACTCCATTGCAATCTACAGTGCTGTGCATCTTCCCATTTGCTGGAAGAACTGGTACCATCCTGGATGACCTACTAGCCTGACTAATGTTACTGTTGCGCCGTTCACCATGTCTGTGAGGAACAAAGAGAGAACCTCTTCTACTCTCATTGTCTTCAAAAGTGCTGTGTTCATCATCGGCAAAGTCATTTTCTGATCCTACATCCTTTGCTCGACCTCTGAAGCTGAAAAGACTTGTTCTGCTACTACGTCTTGGGGAGAACAGGGAGCCACGAATGCTCAGCAAAGACTAAAGAAAAAGAAAATTATACAATTAGTAGCTGATTTTTAAAAAATGTTTTCATGTGGAAAAATACGAAGTTAATATGTTATAAAGATTTATGTCATAGACAAAAAAAGAATTGCACATGCACACACACACATGCTTTAGGTAGAGGTTGGGAGTAAAAGTAATCAGAGGAAGCACATAGTGGTTGCTGCTGTCCTTAGTTACTTTACCACTTAGAAAAATTAAATCAATTTAATTAGAGTAAAAGATGATGTTTAATGAAAATTCTTCTCTATTTCTCTGCATATTTTATTGCAGGCTGTTCATAAATTAATAAAACTGAAACTAGACTCTTAGTTATTCCTGCTTTCTCGGCATCCTTGATTGAATAAATTTTTGCAAATTTCATGGGCCCTAGTTTTTACTAATAGACAGCAAACAAATATGAGTTTGTTTTAAGAAATGCAAATATTTTCCTAGATACTATCCTTTTAGGTCTCAATCCTTCAAAGAGTTCTCAGAGGATTTTAATGTTTGCAATTCCTTACGCAAATGCTAACAAGGTTCATCTTGCGAAGACATATGTGCATATGAATACCTTTACGTGTGTGAGTAGTCCCAATGAATTTGATGTGGCTACTCATGAGAGTAAATTTATTCATATGGGTAAGTCTTTTCAGATTCACACCTCACATTAAACAATCCTGTAGCCTTTTAAGCATGTGTGCAGCTTATTTGAATACTCCTCTTGACTTGAATGATTATGCATTGTCATCCTTATATGGTTTAATTAGAAACACTATGGCCTTGTCTACTCTGATAGTAGCATATAGGCAACATGTAGCCAACAGCTGCAGTGAAAAAAAGGCTTTGTCTACATGTCTGTGTGTAACTTCGCATGGCAAAGAAATGCTCTGGCAGCAGGAAGGTAGAGGGATGTTTACACTGCTATTTTTAGCAGTGTAGAGTTGTTTAGAGAGTAGGTAAAAGATATACCATAAAGTCCTGGCAGGTCTTTTCTCTACTATTCTAAGCAATGACTCATCAACTACATTGCTGTTTATACCTAGGGGGTTGTGTGTGTGTGCAGTGTCTGTAGTCTACATAACACCATAAGTGTAGACATAACCTTTACTGCTGGAGTGATACTGCCTTGTGTTGTTATTATATTCACTATAAGTGTGTAACAAAAAGTCCTGGACATTTGAAATGACATTGAAAATCCTGTGACACACCTTCAAGAATAAGGATGTTAACCTTGTGTCCTTACCAATACTGCACTCTCCATGACAAATGGATTATGATGCAAGAAAGACACAGTTTAATGGATATTACTACTGTACCTGGTGTGGAGAAGAGAACCTCTTTTCATATGTCAGCCTGTTCCCTTCAATAGAGAATCGGAAACCTTTCCTTCTGATGCTATCTTCTGATTCAGATTTGTGAAATTCTTCCTCATCTTTCTCCTCTCCTTCAGACTGCTCTTTCTGTTTTCTCTTCTTCCTTCTGTTCCTTCTCTCTTTAGCACTCTTTGAACTTAATTTTGATGCTTCAGAAGAACTTTCAGAGAATCCTCCTACTCCACCTACTCCACTGAACTCTCTTGTTTCAGCTGCTAGTGCAGCAGCTGCTGCTGCCTGTGTGTCAAAAAGTTACACATAATTACACTGTACAACATTAACATTTTAAAATTTATTTTAAAGTGAGTGAATTTGATATTTGTGAAAGTGAAGCACAGATGCCGCTTCATAAAGCATGGCATATTGCACAAAGCACCTTTTTGGTAATATACAAGGAATAACATTTCACCAATTTACTACAATCCAGACCAAAAGTGGCTCTGATATTCTAGCCCTGAACCCAACAAGGAGTAGAGAAGTTCAGAAGAAAACTGCATTATTGGAACAATATAGGTGAACAATCATTTTTCCAACAGTTTTTGTTGGATTGAAGAAAAGAGAGCAATATAGCATTTTTGCAATGAATTCTTCCCCTTGTAAATCTTAACCAGCAGACAAACTATACAAAGTTCAGGAAATGTAGACTCAGAGCAAAGAAAATATAAGCAAATATCCTCAGTATCAGGGGGATAACATTTCTATAAATAATTTTTGCTTGGTCCTAGATGAATTTATGGATAGTCACCAACTCCTTAATTGACTAGGAATGTCCAGTGACATCACTTCAGGAAATGGTCTTCATAAAATTCAGTTAAACTACTTTCCACAGCAACCCTGACACCACTTAGAATCTCAAATTTTTTGACTAAATAAGTGCTTTTTCGAAAAGCTGCAGTCAGTACCAGCCTTTTCTAGAAGGCACAGCTCAGCTAATCTTTAACCAGACCCTTACCAGGAAGGTATAGATCAACTCTAGCCACTGGCCAGGAATATGATGTCAGCCAATCAACTAGTCCATCAGGCCAGGTCTACACTGATGGAGAAAATCGATGTAAGATACACAATTCCAGCTCTGACAATTGCACAGCTGGAGTTGACATACCTCATATTGATTTTCTGGGAGTGCCTATGAGGAGTAACATGCTTGATGGGGTGCCATCAGTATTCAATTTAGCAGGTTAATCCAGCAGTAAGTAGAGACAAGCCCTTGTGGAGCATGAGAGGCTTCAAAAGTATGACCCAAAGATTCATGGACTCTAATAATCTAGTCTGGCCTCCAGAATAACACAAGCCATAGAACTTCCCCAAAATAATTTCTAGAAAAACATCTAGTCTTGATTTAAAAATTGTCAGTGATGGAGAATCAACTATGACCCCTGATAAATTGTTCTAACAACTAATTACACTCACCATTGAAAATGTATGTATTTTTTCAAGTCTGATTCCAAGTGATGCAACACTAGTGTAGTGTTCCATTAATTGGAACCAGACTGGAAAAAATACATACATTTTCTACTACTTGAGTGGGAAGCACTGACCACAAAATAAGTAAGAATATGTCTACACTAGGCACCCTAGTTCAAACTAGGGTGACTAATGTAGTCATTCAAACTTGCAAATGAAGCCTGGGATTTAAATATCCCGGGCTTCATTTGCATGTTCCCGGGCGCCGCCATTTTTAAATGCCCGGTAGTTCGAACTACCTGCCCACGGCTACACGTGGCACGGGCTAGGTAGTTTGAATTAAAGCTCCTAATTTGAACTACCATTACTCCTCATTGCAGTAGTAACGGTAGTTCGGATTAGGAGCTTTAATTCGAACTACCTAGCCCATGCCACGTGTAGCTGCAGGCATTTAAAAATGGCGGCACCCAGGAACATGCAAATGAAGCCTGGGATATTTAAATCTGGGCTTCATTTGCAAGTTCGAATGACTACATTAGCCACTCTAGTTCAAACTAGGGTGGCAGTGTAGACATACCCTAAGTTTTCTTTAGGCCTGCAGTTCTATTGCAATTTTCTGCTCAATCTGGGGAAAGTGAGAGAAGTAAGAGAAGCAGTCATAAATGACAAATGTTGCCATTTTCACAGACAGATATTTCTCCCGAGTTACATTCAAGAATGTAATAGTCAGTTAGTTGGAAATAATTAATGTATCAGAACCAGTGTTTTATTCACATTTTCACCCGAGACTTCAATCTCCAGTGTCTCTACACAGTCAGTTTTCTTTACCAGATTTGTAACTAATCAACAGATTTTCATTTAGGTGTAGCCTTGAGTAAGGAGTAGAGCAAAGTCATTATCTCTCTATTGCCAGAGGGGCCAAAAGACTTGCCCTTGGGCAAGGTTGTGGGAGCCAACTCTGTACCCCTAGAAGGGGTGGGGTCTTGGGTGGAAGGAGCAGAGCTGAGGCAGCCAGCTCTCAGCATTGTCCAGAGTGCACCATGCCACACCCCTGCCCTCTCCCCAATGCAGCCCTGAGAGTTGCCTGGAACATGCCATGCAGAACTCTAGCAGCAATTTAAAGAGTGAAGGACTCCAACAGCAGCTGGAACCCCAGGCCCTTTCAAATTGCTGAGCTCTGGAGCAGTTGCACCTTTCCCATAGGTGGGTGTATCTATTGCTCATCCTTGTTCAGGGGATGTGTTTGTTGTGTGGGGAAGTAATTTACTATTGTGAAGGGAGGCAGGGTTTTTCTCTTGTGCATCTGAAAAGGACCAGTGCATAA
This sequence comes from Pelodiscus sinensis, assembly GCF_052426305.1. NCBI lineage: Eukaryota > Metazoa > Chordata > Testudines > Trionychidae > Pelodiscus > Pelodiscus sinensis. The sequence continues at coordinate 38,706,520 of NC_143058.1, read as the reverse complement.
TCTTGGATTAAAAGAGCAATTTTAGATTAAAAAGGTACCTGAGCTTCTTCTTGTTGTTTTTTCAGCTGTTCAAGCATCTGCTGAAATTCTGCCTCCTTCTGCTCTGCTTCTTCCATGGTTGCTTGATTTTGTTCTTCATAGGCCATGGCAACCACAGCCAGGATCAAATTAATCAGATAGAAAGAGCCCAGAAAAATCACCAGGACAAAAAATATCATGTACGTTTTGCCAGCAGCACGTAGTGTCTGAGGAAAAAAGAAATAACCAGTGTTCTCAGTTTTTTATAGTTACGACATAGTCTGGTGAACTGTCCATACTTAGTGCACAGTTCTATTATAATAGGAGTTATTGTGTTGGCACAACTGATTTTAGATCACTCATATAGTTTTGCCATATACAAATATTTTGTCATATTCTGTTCATAAGTGCAAAATTAGAGTTACATGGGCTTTGCACAAGAATCACTTTTGGGGTTAAGGTAAATAAGATTCTGCTACTCAGCTGCATCAAAACTTCAAATTTGAAACTGTACTACAGTGGGTTTTTATCCTGTACTGTAGAAGTACACTACACTATGCAGAGGTACATAGCAGAAGGCTCACATCTTATCCTTCCACACCCAACGAGGTTAGAGACAGGATGTATCCTTTAAGGAGGAACCATGGTCTAGTAACATTAGTTTGGGAGCCAGACATAACTCTGGTATTAACTGACTGTGTTTTACAATAGTGATAGAAATGTAGCCGTGTTAGTCTGGGGTAGCTGAAGCAAAATGCAGGACAATGTAGCACTTTAAAGACTAACAAGATGGTTTATTAGATGATGAGCTTTCGTGGGCCAGACCCACTTCCTCAGATCAAATAGTGGAAGAAAGTAGTCACAACCATATATACCAAAGGATACAATTAAAAAAATGAACAAATATGAAAAGGACAAATCACATTGCAGAACAGGAGGGGGATGCGGGGGGGGGGGGGGGGGAAGGAAGGAAGGTAAGTGTCTGTGAATTGATGATATTAGAGGTAGGGAGAGTGGGATGTTTGTGAGTTAATGGTATTAGAGGTGATAATTGGGGAAACTATCTTGGTAATGGGTGAGATAGTTCAAGTGTTTGTTGAATCCTTTTTGGAAAGTGTCGAATTTTAACATGAATGACAGTTCAGAGGATTCCCTTTCAAGTGCAGATGTAAAAGGTCTTTGTAGCAGAATGCAGGTGGTCAAGTCATTGAGAGAGTGTCCTTTCTGGTTAAAATGGCAAGAAACTGTTTTTTCTTTGTGATCTTGTCTGATATCTGTTTTGTGGGCATTAATCCTTTGGCGAAGTGTCTGAGATGTTTGTCCAATGTACATAGCAGACGGACACTTTTGGCACATGATAGCATAGATTATATTTCTGGATGCGCAGGAATATGAGTTCTTGATCTTATAACTCACTGGGTTAGGTCCAATAATGGTATCAGCAGAATGAATATGTGGACAAAGCTGGCAACGGGGTTTGTTGCAAGGGAAGGTACCAGGGTTGGTATTAGTGTGGTATGTCCTGTGGTGGTTGGTAAGAATCATCTTGAGGTTAGGTGGTTGTCTATAGGAGACTATGGGTCTGTCTCCCAGAGCCTCTTTGAGTATGGTATCCTGTTCCAGTATAGGCTGTAGTTTATTGATAATGTGTTGGACAGGTTTAAGTGGGGGGTTGTAGGTGATGACAAGTGGTGTTCTATTGTTGGTTTTCTTGGGTCTGTCTTGAAGTAGATGGTTTCTAGGTATTCGTCTGGCTCTTTCAATTTGCTTTTTTATTTCTCTGGGTGGGTAGTTGAGGTTTATAAATGCTTGGTAGAGATCCTGAAGCTTCTGGTCTCTGTCAGTGGGATTAGAGCAGTTGCGGTTGTATCGAAGGGCTTGGCTATAGATGATTCTGCTACAAAGACCTTTTACATCTGCACTTGAAAGGGAATCCTCTGAACTGTCATTCATGTTAAAATTCGACACTTTCCAAAAAGGACTCAACAAACACTTGAACTATCTCACCCATTACCAAGATAGTTTCCCCAATTATCACCTCTAATACCATTAACTCACAAACATCCCACTCTCCCTACCTCTAATATCATCAATTCACAGACACTTACCTTCCTTCCTTCCCCCCCCCCCCGCATCCCCCTCCTGTTCTGCAATGTGATTTGTCCTTTTCATATTTGTTCATTTTTTTAATTGTATCCTTTGGTATATATGGTTGTGACTACTTTCTTCCACTATTTGATCTGAGGAAGTGGGTCTGGCCCACGAAAGCTCATCATCTAATAAACCATCTTGTTAGTCTTTAAAGTGCTACATTGTCCTGCATTGTGTTTTACAAGATTCTTTAGCAATCTGGGTTCATTTATCCACCTTAAGACAGTTATTCTTGATTACCAACAATTCTTATTATTAATGTATATTGCAGTATAACCTGAGAGACTCAGTAAAACACCAGGAATTACTTCATTGTTTCAGGTGGTAAAGAAACACAAAGACAGTTCAAGCCCAAGAATCCTAGGGGTGTACGTGGATGAAAGACAGTATGTAAACCCTATGTTGTAGTTATAGCAGAGGTAATAGTGTTTATTTTAGTGGATCCTCACCAGCTGATAAAGATTCTCCCAAAAGTCCTGAGTCATCAGTCGAAACAGTGACAAGAATGCCCAGCTGAATGTGTCAAAGCTTGTGTAGCCATAGTTGGGGTTTCTACCAGCTTTCACACATATATATCCTTCCGGACATTGACTGCCAAAAGAAGAAGAAATGCTAATTGAAACAGATACTCCAAATCATTACACACCACAGTACAGCACAAAACTGTTTAGGAGTATGAGTGGTCAACATGCAGGCAGTTACTCAGGATGAAATTATTATCAGATAACATTGTACTCTACAAAACAATCCAATAAAGACTACTGTAAGGTTAACTAAGATCAAACAAATTAGAAAAGTAAAAAGTATGTTATTTTCTAACAACACTTCAGTGCTTTCATAATAAAATGTATAATAAACTATCTTTCCCATTCATGCTCTTGCAGCTCACAAGTTTGTCAGTTGTCAGCACATCTCCTGTGGAAATGCAAAAAAGTTACCGCTTGCATGGCTGATAATAAGGACACTACTCAGATGGCAATAAATGTTTATGCTTAAAGAATGTGAAAGGCTACTTTTGGGAACTGAGGCTAACGTGACACACTTAGATAGGACCTTTGCAAATTCAAATTATGTTGATGCCGATACTCAGAAATCCAGTATCATACTCCAGAAACTTCATTGATTTGAAATAATACACTGTGAAAGAGACTACAGTAGGTTTTCCGGTTGAATTTTCCTGAATTAATTTTATACATATAACTTCTTTCATCACTGATAATAAATCATAAGTAATAAGACATTTTCTTACCCTGCATCTGAGCTATTGCCACATAGCAGAGCATCATTTTGTCCTTCCAAAAAGTAAAAATGACCTATTTAAAAAAGGGAAAGAGGTGGAGACAAGTGAGATGAATACATTGGAAAAAACTATTTAGTCACCACATAAAGAAACCATTTAAATCTAAATTTAAGCTTACAATATATAAACTTGTGTTTTACAGGAAATGAATATAATCACAACATGGAAACCAGAAACATAATTTCAATAGAAAAAGCTTATAATTTTAGAGCCAGAGGAATTAGCGAAAATAATATTTTTGACAAACAAAAGATTTTCTTAAAAAACAACAAATAGTCTAGTAGCCCCTTAAAGACTAACAAAATAACCAATAAGTTTCTGGACTGCATTGGAGACAACTTTCTGTTTCAGAAGGTTGAAAAAGCTACCAGAGGAGAAGCTGTTCTGGATTTGATTTTAACAAATAGGGAGGAACTAGTTGAGAACTTGAAAGTGGAAGACAGTTTGGGGTTCAGTGATCATGAAATAATAGAGTTCATGATCTTAAGGAAAGGTAGAAGGGAGACCAGCACAATTGAGGTAATGGATTTCAGGAAGGCAGATTTTGATAAGCTCAGAGAACTTGTAGGTAAGGTCCCATGGGAAGCAAGACTGAAGGGAAAAACAACTGAGGAGAGTTGGAAGTATTTCAAAGGGACGTTGTTAAGGACCCAAAACTAAACAATTCCGCTGTGTAGGAAAGATAGAAAATATGGCAAAAGACCAGCTTGGCTTAACAAGGAGATCTTGCATGATCTCAAAATAAAAAAGGAGTCCTATAAAAAATGGAAACTAGGACAAATAACAAAGGATGAATATAGGCAAGCAACACGGGAATGCAGGGGCAAGATTAGAAAGGCAAAGGCACAAAATGAGATCAAACTAGCTACAGGCATAAAGGGAAACAAGACCTTTTATAAATACATTAGAAGCAAGAGGAAGACCAAGGACAGGGTAGGCCCACTGCTTAGTGAGGAGGGAGAAGCAGTAACAGGGAACTTGGAAATGGCGGAGATGCTCAATGACTTCTTTGTTTCGGTCTTCACCGAGAAGTCTGGAGGTGTGCCTAACGTAGTGACTACAAGCAGAGAGAGGGTAAGTTTAGAAGATAGGATACACAAAGAACAAGTTAAAAATCACTTAGGAAAGTTAGATGTCAGCAAGTCACCAGGTCCTGATGAAATGCATCCCAGGATACTCAACGAGCTGATAGAGGAGGTATCTGAGCCTTTAGCTATGATCTTTGAAAAATCATGGAAGACAGGGGAGATTCCAGAAGACTGGAAAAGGGCAAATATCGTGCCCATCTATAAAAAGGGGAATAAGAACAACCCAGGAAACTACAGACCGGTCAGTTTAACGTCTGTCCCAGGGAAGATAATGGAGCAGGTAATTAAGGAAATCATATGCAAACACTTGGAAGGTAATAAAGTGATAGGGAATAGCCAGCATGGGTTTGTGAAGAACAAGTCATGCCAAACTAATCTGATCACTTTCTTTGATAGGATAACGAGCCTTGTGGATAAGGGAGAAGTGGTGGATGTCATATACCTAGACTTTAGTAAGGCATTTGATACGGTCTCGCGTGATATTCTTATTGATAAACTAGGCAAATATAACTTAGATAGGGCCACGATAAGGTGGGTGCATAATTGGCTGGATAACCGTAGTCAGAGAGTTGTTGTTAATGGTGCTAAATCATGCTGGAAAGAGATAACAAGTGGAGTTCCGCAAGGGTCTGTTTTGGGACCCGTACTGTTCAATATCTTCATCAATGATGAAGATATTGGGATAGAGAGTACGCTTATTAAGTTTGCAGATGATACCAAACTGGGTGGGGTTGCAACTTCTTTGGAGGATAGGGACATAATTCAAAATGACCTTAGCAAGTTAGAGAAATGGTCAGAGGTAAACAGGATGAAGTTTAATGAAGAGAAATTCAAAGTGCTCCACTTAGGAAGGAACAAACAGTTTCATACATACAAGATGGGAAGCGACTGTCTAGGAAGGAGCATGGCGGAAAGGGATCTAGGGGTCATAGTGGACCACAAGTTGAATATGAGTCAACAGTGTGATGCTGTTGCAAAAAAAGCAAATATGATTCTAGGTTGTATCAACAGGTGTGTTGTAAGCAAAACTCGTGAAGTCATTCTGCCGCTCTACTCTGCACTAGTTAGGCCTCAGCTGGAGTACTGTGTCCAGTTCTGGGTGCCACATTTCAAGAAAGATGTGGAGAAATTGGAAAGGGTACAGAGAAGAGCGACAAGAATGATTAAAGGTCTAGAGAACATGACCTATGAAGCCAGGCTTCATGAACTGGGCTTGTTTAGTTTGGAAAAAGAAGATTAAGGGGGGACATGATAGCGGTTTTCAAATATCTAAAAGGGTGTCACAAGGAGGAAGGAGAAAATTTGTTCCTCTTGGTTTCTGAGGACAGGACAAGGAGTAATGGGCTTAAAGTGCAGCAAGGGAGGTTTAGATTGGACATTAGGAAAAAATTCCTAACTGTCAGGGTGGTCAAATATTGGAATAAATTGCCAAGGGAGGTGGTGGAATCTCCCTCTCTGGAGATATTTAAGAACAGGTTAGATAGACATCTGTCAGGGATGGTGTAGACGGAGCTTGGTCCTGCCTTGAGGGCGGGGGGCTGGACTCGATGACCTCTCGAGGTCCCTTCCAGTCCTATGATTCTATGAAAACATGTAGATGGTATCATGAGCTTTCGTGGGCAAAATCCATTTCTTCAGATGACTGGAGTATAATAAGTCCAGATCCAAGAATAAATAAGGGAAGGTGGGGGAGAGAAGAAGGAAAAGATTTTCTAACAAGCACAGAAGATGCTTAATACAAGCAATAGTACAGTAGCATGTCATTAAGCCATACAAATGATTTTGAGACCCTCTGTGGATTACCACATTTTATACATTTGCAAATAACTGACAAATACCATGAAAAAAATAAAGGATGCTGAATTAATAAAATTTTATTGTCCATATATTTTATGTTAATTATTTATGAGACTTCATAGATAGCTATAAAGATAATCAAAATTCAGTCCTTTAAAGCCAATAAATTGATGAAACAGCACATTAGCAAAGAGATAGATTGTGCAACTCTTACTCGTACCGATGAGCACTTATTGTATCAATCAGCCCCATTATCATAAATAGGATAATTTTTAAAATAAATGCTCATCAATGTGAGTAAGGATTGCACAATCCAGCTCAATGAAAAGGCAAAGAACCGTTTGCTGAAAATTCTAATGGAAACAAAAGAGGTTGGAATGTACTGTTTGGAATTAGCAAGAATTTTTTTTATTTCTCTTGAACAACATACCCCGATATCTTTTTTTTTTTAATCTAAAGGCTCTCAGGAGTAAGGGGAATAGAGAATACTCATATCTGTAAGCAAAACCAAAAAACAGCTATTCTTTGTGAGCATTCATGGGTAAAATTGCATTTCTCATGTGCTTCCTACCAGATAGATGTAACTAGCCATGTATTTTGACCTTTTGTCCCACTGTTAATTTACTTATGATGGACTATTGACCATGCTTAGTGTAGAATAAAACTATGCTAAGAGGAAAACTGGCCTTGAGGTATCGCTTGCTGTTATAAAATCACATGATACCCCACAAGCAACATATTGGGCCAGAGGGATAATTAATCTTAAAATGCCAATGGCAGTAAAAATCAGTTTGATTTATAAAAGACAACTCATTTTACTAATGAAGAAATGTCTGGAAAATGTAGACCATGGAAATGTACGATGGACTTAGAGACTCTGATATCTAGCCTAACTACTATGCTAATAGCAGTAAACAGTAACTGACAATTTAAACACATTGGCTAACAATGAGAATAATGTGAGGTGTAATGGAAGGGTCAGAATTCTTAATATCCCTAAGGCAGGTTCTTGCCCCCCCAGTCAAGTGGTGCAAAAGAAATGGCAATTTACCCTGTCTTCCCTGTTTGGATTGGGAATCTCGAATAGGTGTAGAATTGGCAGAGCTAGCACAACTCTTGGTATGGGTGGCAAAGAGGAGAAATAACCAGAGTGAGATGTTTTCTGGATACCAGAAAGAAGGTGGCCCTTTATGTCTATACTGTTTTAAAACTTACCGTAGTGAATCTCAGAGACCAGGTCTACAGATTCGGGTCAGGGCTATGGTGCTAAAAACTGTTGTGTAGATGTTTAGGTTTGGACTAGAGCACAAGTTCCTAAATCCAGATATGGGAGTGGGTTTCACAGAGCCAGAGCTCCAGTCCAGGCCACAATATTTTTGTGCCATAATGTGAGCCCAAGTCTGTAGACGCAGGCGCTGAGATTCACTGCTGCAGGTTTTAATATGCAGTGTATACTTACCCTTATGAACCACTGCCAGCTGGGCCAAGTTTAACCAGAGAATCAGGGCACTGTAACCAGCTCCTTGACCACATCTCTACTTTACTGCAATCAGCATAAGTTGGCTACAATAGAGTTTTAATATAAACACAGACAGACAACGAGCAGATCTTATGCCCCAGATGTCTTAAAGAAAAACTGTATTTTCACTGTAGGGGGGTCATCTAAAAACTTTATTCAGAGAGGAAGGATGGTGCAGTAATTAGGACACTAGCCTGGGACTCAGGAAATTTAGATACAATTTTCTGCTCTAGCACAGACTTCCTGTAAAACCTAACAGCCTAATGTTAAAAAGTGTTTAGGTACCTACTGTGGATTTTAAAAAGTGCCCAGGTGCTTAATTCCCATTTATTACAATGGGACTTAGGCACTTTTCAAAATCTCATTAGGTGCTTATCTGCATCTTTTACGCAGATAACTGTGAAAAAACCTGGCTCTTACTCTCGTGACTCAGTTCTCAGTGTAAAATGGAGATAATAGTACAGTCAGGGATACTGAGAGGATAAATATATTACAAGATTGTGTAGCATTGAGAGACTGCAGAAAGAGGGGCTAAATATATAAGACATGATCCAATTATAATGTAAACTTGATTGTAAATATAAAAAATAGATAATTAACAATCAGAAAATGAGCTAATATTTTGCCAATAACGATATAAATTAGGACAAAGGAAATACAGCTCACCATGTAAATGCAAGACAAAGACTTAGAATTGTCTAGACTAATTCTTATGATTTGTATTAACATTTTCTATTTGTTAATGTAAGAGTTTGTGTTTTTAACCAGCTGCCTATTTGAGAGAGTGCAAAAGCTGTACTGGTTCCTGTACCATCATTTATATCATTATGCAAGTAATAGGATATTGATAGTAAAGTGTTAGGTCATTGATTTATTCAGGTTATAAATAAATGAACAGCTGTCTAATATGCAAACTCTTGCTTATTCCTCTAAATTAAGACTCAGATGGAGGGATTAGTTGTATTCCCTCTAAGTCATCTTTAAGAATTTTTAAGGGAAATTATAACATGAGGAGATAACATGATGATTATTTATTAAGGAGGAATTTTAATCCACACTGATACTGATTATTTATTTATATATAATGCCTTCTTTAGTTGTACCAGAACTACCAGACCTTTTATCTTAATGGAAAGACAAGAGAACCATACTTTTCTATAATAATAGAAATGTAGCCATGTTAGTCTGGTCTAGCTGAAACAAAAAACAGGACTATGTAGCACTTTAAAGACTAACAAGATGGTTTATTAGGTGACACTTCGCCAAATAATCAATGCACACAAAACAGATACTAGACAGGATCACAAAGAAAAAACAGTTTCTTGCCATTTCAACCAGAAAGGGCATTGTCCCAAGGACTTAACTACCTGCATCCTACTTCAAAGACATTTTAACACTAGACTTGAAAGACAATCCTCTGAACTGTCATTCAGGCTTAAATTTGGAACTTTACACCTAGCTCTTAACAAGGATGCTAATTATTGTACCCATTACAAAGATAGCTTAAAATTTTAAAATGGAGATTGCTTATCTCCTAGAACTGGAAAGGACCTTGAAATGTCATTGAGTCCAGTCCCCTGCCTTCACAGCAGGACCAAGAACCATCCCTGGCAAATTTTTGCCCAAATCCCTAAATGGCCTCCACAAAGATTGAACTCACAACCCTGGGTTTAGCAGGCCAATGCTCAAACCATTGAGCTATCCCTCCTGTTTCTTCCCCCATTGTCACCTCTAATATTAGCTCAAAGACACTTATCTCCCCCTTCTATTCTGAAATTTGATTTGTCCTTTTCATATGTGTTCTTTTTTTTTTATTGTATCCTTTGGTACATATGGTCATGCCAATTTTCTTCCACTATTTGATCTGAGGAAGTGGGTCTGGCCCACGAAAGCTCATCACCTAATAAACCATCTTGTTAGTCTTTAAAGTGCTACATAGTCCTGTTTTTTGTTTCATACTTTTCTATCTGTCTTTAAATGTTTAAGACAAATCAATGTAAAATTATATTTTAATTCTTACTTCTGTCCTCGATGTACTCCTCCCAATTAAATGTGCTCACTGTTGTATTAACAAATGTTCCATTTTCTCCTATTGTGCTATTAAAGTAGGAAATAACATTTATTTCCAAAGTTGAGTTGTCTGGAGGCCACTGCAAGCATTTGTGCCTCAAGTTACCCATGAACAGCTGCAGCCCTATTAGTGCAAATACACTGAGACAAAACACAGTCAGGATCATGACATCCGAGAGCTTCTTCACAGACTGAATTAGGGCTCCCACAATAGTCTTTAAGCCTGAAAAAAGAAAAGGATTTTTATTACGATGTTAAACATATTCTAAACATATAAAATATTATGTGTTTTTCCTGATAAGATACAGATTTCATGCAGAATGACAAATACATGATACTAATGTTAGTGATACAGTAAATTTTATGAAAAGCCTGATTGCTTGTGATGATGAATGAAAAGCTCTATAGGTTTATGTGTATTTCAAATTTGTGTATGGAAATAAAAAATATATATTCCCAAACACATCACTAATGCCAAAAACAAGTAATTTTATTATTCATGCTATATCCCAGCCCTATAAAGAAAATGTATCTCATTTTCATTTGCTGATGTTTCTTGCCCAAACCTTTATTATATTGTTTTGTTTAAAAAAATTTACATTGATAAGACAGCAGAAAAGATCTTATTATGTACTCATAATTTAAGGATACAGTGTTAAATCTTACATTTTAGTGCAGGTCATGGTTTGGAGAAGAAAGACATCTTTTAAAAAAAATCACCCATGCATGCCCATGCTATCCTTTATAGTTTTATTTCTTTATATTAAATTTTAAGACTGACCCAAGTGCTTGCAACAAATGATAAAATTTGCATCAATATGAAAGCCTTAAGACTAACTTTTAAAAAATGCATAAAGGAAAGCTTGATGTCATAAGATGCAAATCACATAGGCTGTTTACTGCAAATGTCTCATGCAACAATCTGTTAAACTCAAAGGCTGATTCTGAAAAATAAAATATTGCTAATATTAAAAAAGCAAAAAACAAACTTAAATAAATTTAATTTTGATTCCTGCTTTTTATTTTGTTTATAATGTGTAGCAAGCAACAAGGCTTATGCTTATAAGGTGTGATTAAAGCTTCAGTGGAATTAAATTCAGCCTCAGTGTTTAACCTAGCTCTCACCTGGAATGACTGATATTGTTTTCAATGCTCGGAGAACTCTGAACGTTCTCAACGCTGAGACATTGCCCAGGTCCACAAACTCTGTCACATATCTGTAATAGGGGAGTTCACACACAAACACAATGACAACACACAGATAACAGTTGGAGATACAAGGGGCCTATCACCTCACACCAATTACTTCTTACCTGGGATTACAGAAATAGTTTTCAAAGCTCTCAATACTCTGAAAGTTCGAAGAGCTGAAACATTGCCTAGGTTTACAAATTCTGTTACATACCTGTAGGATTAAATCACAGTTATTCAGAATTTAGGCAGATTTTATGCTACTTACTTGGGTCTTTCATCAAGACCTCTTCACCTTTCATTGTTTTTTGCCTTGTATTATTAATATGTTTTCCTGACCATCAAATTAAATTTAAATGTCACTGAAGTAAACCACACTGATTTTAATTTTGAACACCTAATTTGGTAACTTTGTGGCATGAAGTCAAAGGGATCGCTTCCATTCTGGTAAACAGAAAGAAGACAGGATATGAAATTAGCTTCTTTTGAGAATATAAACCAATATTAGTCTCAATATTAGTGGCTGACACACCATTCTGGTTTCTGCAGCATGTTTAATTTTGAAATATTAAAATATGCAGAACATGTAAAAATAATTTTGAAACAACAGGAAATCCATGCTCCAAAAATTCTGCCTTTTAAAATATGATGTAATTTGTAGCCACTAATTTCATACCCTCATAAAGGTTAAAAATTGTTGAAAGACTTACGCAAATGTAATGACAGTGAAATCTAGCCAATTCCATGGGTCTCGAAGAAAAGTAAAATCTTCTAAACAGAAGCCCCTTGCAAGAATTTTTATAAGTGATTCAAAGGTATAAATTCCAGTGAATGTGTATCTGAGGAAAATATTGAAGCAAAAGTTATTAGAGACAAATATTAGTGTCACATCATTTCTATTTGCATTACTATTTATAGTTATTTGATTTGATTTATTTTCTTCTTTAAATGGTGTTGATAAAACCAACTTTAAAAATCTGCAGAATTATGTGTTTGAGAAAAAGAATCAAAATCTGAATATTAAAATATATTATACAATTCTGCACTTGCAAGTGATGTTTAGGATCAAGCATTTGTTTCTGGCCAAAACTGAGTATTTTGGTAAACGTGATGAAAACCCATTTCACTCTGGGTTTATGTAATTTTTTTTCTTCCACTACAAAAAAATTTATTGCCACTCTTTTTTCACTCATTCAGCTCAAAAGTAACCAACAGCACCCAGCTCTCACTTCTTTCTACAAGCAGAGGATAGCCAAAGAATGAAGATTTATCTTGGGAAGGTATTGGAGAGAGAAAACCAACTTTGTGACACGTTCTCTTTCTGCTCCCAGCTTTTTAGGAGACCAACCATGGGGATTCCACTGACATATGGACCCACAGCTGGGGAGGAGGGTTTTTGCTGACCATAGTCTGCCATATTTTTCCCCCTGCCAAAACCACAAAAATCATAGAGCTCACAAGAGAGTAAGTTGCATGAGTGCAGTCGATGCACTGTGAGTCGCTCTCTACCCATGAAGATTCTGTGAGAACCCTTGATAACATTTGGGAGCCTGCAGGAATTAAAGGAGAGCTGAAGTCTGCTTCCATGTTACTACATGTTAAAACTTTTTGAAAGAAAACCTGGCCTATTGGAATTTATGAGAATTATGCCATTGATTTCAGTTGTACCAGGATTTCACTAACCAGGTGGCTATTGTTCAAAAAAGTAATGTAATAGTGTGGTCATTCAGCAGCATTTAAGGACTATAAAAGATTTTCCTTTCTCAAACAGAACAATCAAGCTAACATTTTTCAAAAACAAGAAGCCTCATGGAGAACAGTAGTTTCCAATCTGTGGTGTACAGGTACCAGTCATCCACAGAGCACCTGCTGCTGATCTGTGGAGAGCTGGTTGTTCACAGACTGTGGATCATCTCCTCCTATTTTCCAGGAGTTAAATCAAACAAAAAGAACTGTAAATCCACGAAATACTTTTTTATTATTACTTTTTAATATATGCAAGTGCCTTAGTTGTCACAAGGACAGGGTGACCAGACAGCAAGAAAAATTGGGATGGGATGGGGGTGGAGTGTGGCAGGTAATAGATACCTAATAAGACAAAGCCCCAAATATCAGGACTGTGCCTATAAAATTGGGACATTGAATCACCCCACATGGGATGTTATTTGATTGCTAGGGAAAGGAGGTTTGCCAGGTTGTGTACAAAACACATGGTAGTTCATGATATAATCTATTGACATGTTTACTGCACAATGAAAAATACTGATAACCCACAATAAGCAAAAAAGGGGTTAATACGTGCTATCATTACATATATATAACACCACTGAAATTAATGAGAAATCTGTGTATAAAAAGACTGATATATAGAACTTATATGACCTTAGAGCAATAGTGTCATAGAATAGTTGCTGTCAATTCACATTATCTTAAAAAATAAGGTCACTTATAGAAGCTATATCATATTTATGGAAATATTTTAAAAAATGCATTTAACTTACTCTACATTCTTTGTCCAATCCGGAGGGTTACTCATAGTCATAAATACACAGTTGGTCAATATAGTGCACATAATAAGCATGCTGAACAATGTGGATCAGAGTCAAGGATCATATATCAGAAAAATCTTAGCATAACAGTATCATATTTAGATCAATGTTTTAACAAATTTTCATTATTAGGAACTATTAACTCCTTTACTACTCTGTTGATGCTTAGGGTAAAACCTCAGAATTTTCTTAATTATTGCACTATAGTTATTAGGAGGAACTACTGAACAGGAGCAGCTCACAAGAGAGTTTGGTGAGGGAGTTCTCCAGGTGAAGGAGTGGAGAATATGTGACCTTTGGGTTAAGTTTGTTGTCTATATGTGTGTGTCTGTGTTTGTAGTGTGATTGCTGCTTGACTAAAATACAGAGTGTGGTCTGTTTGTTTGTTTGATGGATCATGTGCTGATCATATGTGTGTGCTGAGTCAGGTGCCTGCTAGGCAAGGCAGAGAGCTGAGAGATGCTTAATGAGGCTTTTATCCCTAAGCCTTTTAGCTCCCATCAACCTTTAACTAGGGGGAGGGGACTACTCAAGAAGAGTAGGCTTTAAAAAGTTCATTCCTAAGTGATCAGAGGAGCTAGCAAACAGGAGCTTTGTGAGGGAGATTAGATAGAAAGCATGGAAGTGGGAGGCTAGATACACTTAATATTCTTTAAATGTAAAATCCAAAACACCTCTCAATAAAAACAAAACAATACCACAGAATTCGCTTCAGGAGTTAAAAGATAATTCAGGCAGAAGTACAGTCACAGACTGCTGGCCAGGAGATTATGAATGCAGTCTATAAAATGATGACTGAAGTGAAGAAAGTGAATAAGGAAATGTATGTACTTGTTCCCATAATAAAATGATTAGGGATCTCCAAACAAAATGAATAGGTAGCAGGTTTAAAACAAACACAAGGAAATATTTCCCCACACAATGCACAGTCACCCTATGGAACTCCTTGCCAGAGGATGTTGTGAAGGCAAAGGCTACAAGAGGGTTCAAATAAGATCTAGATACATTAATGGAGGATAGGTCCATCAATGGTTATTAGCCAGGATGGGCAGGGATGGTAGCCTATTTGCCAGAAGCTGGGAATGAACAATAGGAAAAGGGTCAGTTGATGATTATCTGTTCTATTCATTTGCTCCAGGCCACCTGACACTGGCCACTATCAGAAGCTGGATATTGGGCCAGATGGACCTTTGGTCTGACCCAGTATGGTTGTTCTTATATTCTTAAGGTCATAGAGTATCATGATCCATTGAAATAAAAAAAATACAGGACTATGTAGCACTTTAAAGACTAACAAGATTGTTTATTAGATGATGAGCTTTCGTGGGCCAGACCCACTTCCTCAGATCAAATAGTGGAAGAAAATAGTCACAACCATATATACCAAAGGATACAATTAAAAAAAAAAGTGAACACATACGAAAAGGACAAATCAAATTTCAGAACAGAAGAGGGATGCAGGGGAGGGGGTAAATGTCTGTGAGCTAATGGTATTAGAGGTGGGGAAAGGTAAATGTCTGTGAGCTAATGGTATTAGAGGTGATAATTGGGAAAGCTATCTTTGTAATGGGTAAGATAGCTAGGGTTTTTGTTGAGACCCACGCATAGAGTGTCGAATTTTAGCATGAATGACAGTTCAGAGGATAAAAAAGTCTGAGATAAAGAAAACTGAAGTTATAAAAAGAGATGATAGATGATATTTTAATTAAAATTGAGTGATCCGAGAAGGGCTGAATGGTAGTGCAATCTTTCATGTCTCAAGATATGGACACAATTGTAGTTTAGCTCAGAAGTGTCAAACATCTACATTTATAGTTTCTTCCCAATATTCCTATGCTGCAGAAAAAACATTACATATATAGGCACATTGTACTGTCTCTGTTCAGGGCTATAATATTACATATATTGCAAGGCATGCTTACAAGACATTGGAAGAGAACAAAGAAAAATTTGTCCCATACGTGATGGGGAAGCAAGAATGATGCCTGCTTGTGATATATTTGGCTTTGATTATGTTAAAAGGTGTTGACACTAAATTCTCTTCTCACTAATACTGATTCAGAGTAAACGTTGAAACAAATCCAAAATATTTTCATGGACTTTGATGGAGTTTATCTGGATTTAGTTTCCCATTCACTATCAGAAGAGATACCCTCTATAGTCCAGTATACATTAAAGTACACCAAAATGAAAAATCTACAGACATATGATATATTAAATGGCCACATGATGGCACCAAAAGCTAAAAAATGTTAACAGCAGTTGTATTTTAGAGACTGAGAACTGCTTTACTCTGTGGCCTATGCCTAAATTATTGGGGCAGATGATATTCCTGCTCAGGAATACCAGCATTAGGAACAGCAAACAACATTCCTTGTAAGCTGTGCCCTTGTGCGGCCACTCCAGAGAGATTCAAATACTGTCCAGCTGATGAGCAGAGCATCCACAACTAGGTTTTTTGTTTCTACCAGTGGTGTATGTTCATACATGTCTTGGTGCATATATTAACCTATTCTGCACATGGATGAAAAAAATCCACACATAGATGGAAAAAATTGGAACATTGATAGCGAGAACTGTGATCTTCTCCTCATGGAGTTTCCCTTGAAATCTTTGATACAATTGTGAGGGGGTAAGATTTCCAGCAGTACACTTTCTTCCCCCAAGACAGAAGCTTAGGGTCTAGCTCTTAAATTACTCCTCTTTTTTCTACTCCAACATTGTCACAGGATAGCTGGTCCCTGTGAACAGACTAGGCCTAGTTACCCTGTGTGAGATTAGGTGGGGCCACTGAAGCTAACGTTAAGTGGACAGGGATATATCTAGGGCAATAAAATTCTGTTAGAAGACAAGAAGAGAGGGAGAGAAAGTTGGACAAGTCTAGGCTAGATTGTTTCTAGGACTAGAAACAGAACAGTGGTGGGGTCCTGGAGTGGTGGAGATCTGAAGCAAAAAGCCAGGTGTCAAGGAGGCCTTTGAGCTACTGTTGCAAAAGACTAAGAAAGGCACTGAATAATAACTGGTGAAGATGAAAGCTGGCCAGGACTGGGAAGCTGCAGGAAGAAGTCAAACCAGAGATCCCTCAGAAGAGAAATTATTAAACTCCAGGACAACCCCAAGACAAAAGGTGAGTTGAAGGAGTGGTTTTGTTTGTTTGTTTGTCTAGAGATAATAAACCTATTTAAAGGTGACTGGGTATGGCAGTGAATTTTTCCAACCTGTACTCCTAGGGGAATTCTGCACAGCTGTGAAATGCAGACTTTCACAGAAATTAATGTTGTGCATGCATAATTTCCTTTCCTCCAAAGAAATGGGATGTAGTGATGTTGGCTGCCACTAGGGGCTGCTGGACCTGGCAGAATTCAACTCACAAACAGAAGACACTGCCAGAGAGAGGGAGCTGGGAGGGTCCCAGCAGTTGCATGCTCTGAAGCAGGGGTGGGCAAGATTCAGCCCATGGGCCACATCCAGCCCACCAAGCCATTTCATCTGGCCTGCGGCTTGCCCTGCAGTGCCCCTGTCCCCAGGCTAATCGAGAAAGATAGCTGGAGGTTCTGTTCAAAATGGCTGCCGATTCCCCCTAGGAATCATGTGACCAAACTGGGTGAGGACAGAAGACTTTGTGTGCTCCCCCGCCCCCAGGCCCATGAAGGTCTCCTCCTGCGAGGGGTGAATGGAGCCAGAGGAAACTGCCAGCTGTTCAAAATGGCTGGAGGCTCTCTCCAGGAAGGGCAGTGTGGGGAGAGACCTCACGTGCTCCCCTACTCCCAGGCCAATAGGAACCTGGGGGAGGGAGACTTCTTACGCTCTCCTCCCCCTGCCAGGGGCATGCAGCACCAGAGAGAACCACCAGCAATTCAAAATGGCTAGCAAGTTCCCTCCGAGTATCATACTCCCCACTCCACAGGGGAGCACACAAAGTTTCTTCCCCGTACATTCAGTACCTAGAAGGAACCACCCCTGCCAGCTGAGACCCAGACCTTTAAGGCCCTGCCCCTCTTGGGACCGGCTCACAATGACTAACAACATTGGTGAAGTGGCCTCTCCCCCCAAAAAATTATTGCCCACCCCTGCCTTGAAGGAAGGAGGTGGCAATGGTGCTCAGGAAACTCCACACAAGCCTGAGATGAACTATGACACTGCTTGTCCCTCTGGATCCCTGGCATCTGAAGGTTGGAAGGGTGGTATCTGGGTAAGGGGGGCCATAGCTGGACTCAGGAGGGGGAGTTCAGGTGTCTGGTCCCCTGGCTGGGCTCTGCGTGTGAGGGAGGGACAGAGAAATAGGAACTGGGTTTTTCTTTAACAATGTATTCTGGGGAAAAATATTTGTGTGCCTGTGTTGTCAAAGATATATTTACTGACAGGTATTTTGAAATAAATTACCAAAATAAATGAAAGTGGTTATTTTGACAAAGAACATTTATACATTTTTTTCAGAATTTCCAAGAGAACCGAAAGATAGTGTTCTTGGTATATTATTTTAATGAAGACCTTGAAAGAATAAGTAAAAACAATGAACATCCATGCATCAAATAATTAGGATAAGGAAGACATATAGCATATATGTAACTGGTCCATTGTTTCAATGTCCACAAATAATATATATTATTTTCTCCTGTTCTGTGCAATGCCTCAATATGCAATCCTTCTGGTAAGATCACATCCACCATGGAAATTTGCTTAGACATGAATATTGACAAGTTTGTAAAGAGATCAGTAAGCATCTTTTACATTCCCCCCGCCCCCGTATTATATGTTTTACAAGGCTTTTGAATAGAATAGAATAGAATAGAATAGAATAGAATAGAATCTACAAAAAACACAAACTGTAGCCTACTTTCTACTTGCAACATTTAATATCTCTGCCATCTGAACCATCATGCCAAGATGGCACATAGCACCCCTTCCAAATCACTTTGCTAATTTGTAATATTTGAAAGATCCCTTCTCTGAATACTGCTTGCAGGATACCACAGAAATCTAAATTTCAAAGGGAACCTGCAACAACACTGAGGAGTTTTTCAACTGATATAAAATAATCTATTCTCAGAATTGTATACATTAATATATAGTACATAGGCCTACAAACATTTTTTATAGAAATGCCTCCTAAAAGTTGTATGTCCCTATCATAGTGTATTTGAGAAGTGTCTCACCATCAGAGAAAAATGTAGAAATAGTAGTGCATATCTTTCCCACACGGTAAGTCATGTGCACACACCCATTTTTTTTCATACTGTGTGTTCCCTGCTACCCATACCATGATCAAATCCATGACCTAGAAGAATTCTATAGTGGGATGAGAGGTCTGATATTACCAGCAAAGTGTTTAGCTACCTTGCCAACCTTGAATGGGAGTACAAAAAGCTAGACATAAAGAGATATTGCAATAATTTAAAAATAATTGACGTAGTAATTCTTTTTTTAGGGACATTGAACATATTAAAGTTATTGAAATTATTGGGTTAGTTATGTTAACTTTAATAAAATAATGTCCTTTATATAGAACACAACTCTGAGAAATGTGAATAATGCTATGAACATGCTTTAAGGTTTTGATGATACAGAGGAGTCAAGTTTAACTCATAAGGTTCAATCCCGCAAACACACTGAAAATTTTGCTTACCACCTTGAATAAAGCCACTGATGCCAATGTATTCAGTACTCAAAATAGTATTTGCAGGATCAGATCCATAGTTATTCCTAGTTTTATATAAATTATGTCCATAAGATTTGAGGTTCTCTGTGCACTAGTTAGAACACTCATGAGCTACTTCCAGATTAAAATTAAAGTTAATCCAGAAATACGATATATAAAAAGGCAATGGTTACCAGAAGAAACATAATGATAAAAATACAAATAGGACTGATAATTTATAATAAAACTCCGAATTTCAAGGAACCCTATTAATCTACTTTGCTATTGTGATCAGAAAATGAAAAGGGGTAGAGAAATATTTTCTGCAGCTGTTCATACAAACTAAAATTAGGAATCAAAGATTAGAATTTTTTAAATGCAAAGTATCACTGAACAATTATAAAGCATTTTGAAGCAACATACCTGGAGCATTTGAAAAAAAATACTGGAAAGAGGAGGGGACAAGTAAAAGATGTGGTAATACAAAAAATGGAAGAAGAAAAGACAAGGAAGGTGTGGTAAAGGGAAAAGAAGAAAGGGAGGACTTGACAGTCTGGCTTTTGATCTCACCAGAACAGCAGGAGAAATGAGAGAAAGTGAACAGAGAGTAAACAGAGAAAGAAAGCAGTAAGGAGAAGATGGAAAGAGTATTGTGAATCATACCTGTCATGGGGATGGCCTGGCAGCTAGTGATTTAAATACTAAAATAAAAAGAGTATATTGTTCACTAATATTTAAAATCAACCTCTTGAAAAGGATATGAATGTACCAAAATTTTAATAGCTATTTTTCTAAGAGGATTGAAGGGAGTTAACATGTACACGGCAGAGGTGGCACTGAATCGGAAGATTGCCTTCCCTCTATTCAATACTATAAAAGTCTGGAAAAGAAAACAAAATGAAAAACTGTATTAAGAAAACATGTACAGTGTGGATTTTTATACTGTGCATCAGTTGTTCTTCATCATTATTGACAGTTAACTGAATTCTGCTCTCATTTACACTTCTATAGACTTCATCACTTCATGTCTCGTTCGCCTAACACGTAAGATAGTCTCCAACTGAATGTCTACAAGTAGAATTGTACGAAAACATTTCAACAGCATAATTTAGAAAACACAAATTCTCCACATCTTATTTGACAGAAGTGTACATGACATTTGTTATTAGTGTATTTGTGCCTAGTTTATAGTGCAAATTAAGAAATGCTAAACATAATTGTTATACGGAGTCATTAAAACTTCAGAATTCCTTATATCTGGTACCAGCCATAATTATGATAATATCCATATAAGTTAATGCTGCGGTGGACTGGTAAACACCAATGGCCTGATTTTTCAAAGGTGATTTGCAAACCTATCTCCAATAAAAACAAGCCTTTGAAAACCAGGCCTTGAGTTCTAAAAGGCACATGCTGTATGGATATGTTCTCACTCAAAGTTAATTTTTTTCACAAAAAAGTACTACTAATTTTTTATTTATCATTATGCTTTTTTGCCCATGAATACATCTGCCTTCATATTTAATGATTTAAAAGCTTATCTGTGCTAGCTAATTACCATACAAAATTCAGTGATGATGTGTATTTCTATTCCTATCCACTGCCTACAACTTCAGTAATAGGTTATATATTTTGATTGTTAAAATGGCATTTATTAGTGGAACAGCTTAAACTGAAATATTTTCTTAAAATGAGACAAGCCAAGAAGCCTCAATCTTTTATTCAACACACATTATACACCTAAGTCTCTGAATTGTTTGTATTCTACAAAAACAGAAGGGGCCAAGATAAGACTGGTCTGATAAGGCAAACTCACAGGAAGAAGAGGCCTGAGCTGTTTTCCTTCCCAGGGAGGAGAAAGCCATCATATGAATGTTTGTGCTTCTTGATTGTAACTTTGCACTGCAGACAGCACAGGACATCTCAAAAAGGACATTAGCCAGTGTAGCTGGTAGTATTGCCATTGACCCCACTGCATCGGTTAGGATGGGATGACAGCACTTGAAGAGGCATGCAGTGCTTTATGTATAGTTATAGAAACTGCTGCTGCTGTATCCTTGGATCACGGTACTTGCCTCCACCAGAATGATGCTACAGCTTTTAAACCACACATTGATTCTTAACCCCAGCCCTCTTCTGACTCCCAGAACCATATTCTAATCCTTAATGAGGCTTTATTTTTTCTCCACAGTACACCTCATTTGCTTTTCACCACACTTTTGCCCCATTCTCTCCTTGTTTCCCTTGGGACCTCACCCCTTTATTCCAGAAGATTCTAGCTGAAATCCTGAGCTCCTCACTTGTTTTCTATTGCCTGTACTTAGACAAATTCTTACCGAACTCATTATTTGTGTGATGCAGGCTCACTGACATACATTTATGAAATGAAAATGGAGCCTGACCTACATGTACAAACTCAAGGAAAATCAGCGAAAATTTAAGAGAAATTCAGATCATAATGGATAAACTTCTAAAGCTTTTAATTTCTGCAAAAACTAGCAGAAAAAATATCAATAATTATTTTTCTGATGTCTAAGGCATGGTGATCTTGAGGATAAGTTTAAGATTTCTAGTGGTGAGTCCTACATCATTATTATTGGAGCATTGAGGGTGTGGGAAGGGAAACCTATCAGCTGGTCCAAAATCTTGCTTGTTTTACTCCCAGACTTTAACAGGACTAGTCTCTTAAGTAAGGCAAGCAGAATATGATCCTAAATCCAAAAAACTTCATTTTCAAATATAACTCTCCATTTAGCCACAGCATGAAATTTTTGTAAGTGCACTTCAGAGTACATCATTGAACAAATAAAAACATATTTCTCCTTACAGCTTCTGTTTCTCTTAAGCTTATTTAATTAAGATACTGCTGTAGTCTCAGAACTGAAAATTATTTATGGGGATTTGATCTATTTCTTTGGTTTGATCGGTTCAATAGCAGTTTCTTTTGGCTTATCCTGTGATGGGATAGGTACTCTGTTGCTGGAATAGGTACAATGCACAGCCCAAAATGTGAAGATATGAGAGACTGGAGGAAACCAGATCTATCTATACAAAGACTTAATATTTCTATACTTCTCTGCCTGGCCCCAATGGGACACATTACAGGATTCTGCAAACATTTTTACCTTTATATAATTCAATAAAAATGGCATATTTCAATAAAACATTTTAAAGAGTGTAATAAAGATTTTTTATGTTATGGATACTCTGGCAAGGAGCCCTTCCTCTCCCCATATTCCTGATGCAAGATCTCATTTGAGCCCTCTATTATAGCAACCTTATTCTGGATAAGAAATATGCTTCAAAGACTAACAGTCCTTTACCTAAATTATCTAGAAAGATTATAAAATATCTCTGTAAATTATAGGGTAAGGAGATCCATTAAGAGCACACAGGCTCAATATCTCTGTCTACCTCCTCACACCTGACACACAAACAGTGAGAGAATGGATCAGGAATAAAACCAAAGTTTTCCACATAATAGCAAAGAAAACAAGCAAGAAAGCCATCTAAAGTGGCTTCTTAATGGATTTCATAATGAAAACCCTGATACCCTTAAATGATCATTTCACACTTAGGGTACGTCTACATTGCCCACTTATTTCAAAAGTGTGGCCTAATGGGCAAGGTATTGGGATTCAAATACATGGATGCTTAGTTCAAGTTCTGCTTGTGGCCAAAACTTCCAACTTGGGGGAGGTCTAGGCTGGATATTAGGAAAAACTATTTCACTAGGAGAGCAATGAAGTAATGGAATGGCTTACATAGGGAGATGGTGGAATCTCCATCCCTAGAGGTTTTTGAGTCCCAGCTTGACAAAGCCCTGGCTGGAATGATTTAGTTAGGGTTGCTTTGGGCAGGGGCTGGAGTTGATGACCACCTGAGGTCTCTTCCAGACCTAGGATTTTATTATTCTAAGCTATTCCAGAAGAAATACTCAAAAATAGCTTATTTTAAAATAGCAGGTCTACTCTACATGGAAGCCTCAACATTTGTCTGAGGCAGGCTTCCCTAATGTGGACATGCTACCTCAATTTAGAGCCTCAGGAGGCACTGGGGAGTAATTACTTTGAATGGCTCTGGGGAGGAGCTATTTTGAAATAGCAGCAGTGGAGTGTCCACACTGCAGCTATTTCAAAATAGCTATTTAAGAATAGGCATCATTCCTTGTGGAATGAGGCTTACAGAAGTTAAAATAAGCTGTCTGTTATTTCACATTTATTTCAAGGTAATGGAATTGCTGTGTAGATGCTCACATAGTTATTTTTAAATAACGTCAGTTATTTTGAAATAGCTGTGCTGTGTACACGCACCCTTAGAAAATACTGAAAGCTACAATTAGAGTGAAATGACAAGTATATTATAATAAAGCTAACAGTGCATCACTGCACTCAAACCAGGAGCCCGATCCTGCAAAGGTGTTTTACTAGATGTAGTGCCAATGAAATCAACCATTGGAGCACGACTTCTGGGTTGGGCCCAAAGTAGTGGAATAAAGAGAATCCTGAAGAGGATCTATAGCATTTAATATTCAATCTCTGACAGAAACATTTAGTCTTAAGAAATACTCACTTTTTTATTGATATAATATGGGTCCAGATCCTCCAAGGGCTCGGACACCATTCCTGGAGGTATGTCACCGTAAATAAATGGCAGTGACTTTCCCGCCTCCAGGTCACTGTTTGGTTTTGGTCCATTTTCATCATCATCATCTTTACGTTCTTGTTTAGACTTCTTAGCTTTTTCTTCAGCAATACGTTGTTCAATAGCTGCAAGTGACTCTCTCGTGAAATAGTGGAAGCTGTCAGGTCCTGGTGGTACCAGCACTGATTGTGCCATCTTTTCATCCTGCACCTCTTAATTACTGTTTAGCCTCTCATATAAAAAAGTGCTAAAAGTATAAACACACAGAAAATATTAGACCACCACATAAGCAATTTAAATAGATACATCTTCATAATCATAACTCTGTCTGTAGGACAATTTATAAAATAGGGTACTTATATGAAAACAGTAAATTGTTCAATTGATTAGCTATTGATTTTTTCTTTCAAGATAGGGCATATGACTTTTCATCTGGTCTCTTTTAGATGTCTGGAAAAGTAGGAAACCTGTAAAAAGTTAGTTTGGGGTTATGAAAAATGATGAATCAGCAACTAATATAACAGGATATTTTCCTGCATCCTCACTGGAAATAAATTAACAGTTAAAAAGTGTTTATTATGTGGAGTCAGGAAGTGGGAGCATACAAAACAATTACCATTTTAACACTATCCTACCATCATGAAAGGACTTACATCAAATTAATCCTCCATCCATCAAGAGGTGTGGACATGGTTTCCTCATGATCCCATGGTGCCAGAGGAATGCCTGATAGGCTACGTCTACACTGGCACCCTTTTCCGGAAATGCTTAAAACGGAACAGTTTTTCCGTTATAAGTATTTCCGGAAAAGCGCGTCTACATTGGCAGGATGCTTTTCCGGAAAAGCACTTTTTCCGGAAAAGTGTCCATGCCAATGTAGACGCGCTTTTCCGCAAAAAAGCCCCGATCGTCATTTTCGCGATCGGGGCTTTTTTGCGGAAAAGACTACTGTGCTGTCTACACTGGCCCTTTTCCGGGACAGTTTTTCCGGAAAAGGACTTTTGTCTGAACGGGAGCAGCATAGTTTTTCCGGAAAAACAATGACGATTTTACATTAGATCATCATTGCTTTTCTGGAAAAGCAAGCGGCCAGTGTAGACAGCTCGCAGCTTATTCCGGAAAAGCGGCTGCTTTTCCAGAATAAGTGGGCCAGTGTAGACACAGCCTATATAGAGTGTGAGATGCTCCCTCTTTTCAGGGACAAGGACATTAGCTTTACAGAGCCGAAAGTTTAGGGTATGTCTACACATAAATAGCTACCCCGCATCTTCACTAGCCACCCATTATGATGAAATATTATTCGAAATAACGGGCATGATATTTCAGCATCCCAATAACCCTCATTCCACAAGGGTTAAGGGATGTCTCAAAATAGCACTTTATTTTGAAATAAACTTGAAATAAGTTCACAATTTGCATAGCGCAAATTGCATATTTTATTTCAAGTTTACAGTGCAGTGTAAACATAGCCTTGGGGAATAAGGAATCAGGCTTAGGTATCTGAACACAAATCCCTTGCCTGGTAACATATCATGTGCTGAAAGAATTTCTGTATTAAACCCAAATTGGGTCTCATGACTAAACATCCTCAAACCTTTTATTACCTGTTGGTATCTAAATTGTGTATGTTTTGCATAATTTTCAGAACTGAGAACAGAATCATTTTCTTTGAAAGCCACCTTATACTTCTGCCAAAAATGACAACTGGAAAATATTTCTGATGCAGAGATACTATGATCTGAAATCATGAATGTAATCTGTGCATTTGATAATTTTCCAAAGATTTTTTATCTTAATAGGCAAATTATATTATCTGTGTAATAAAATAGAAAATGTAATTCAAAATTAACAGCTTCAGTGTCAGATGATATATCAAACAAATAATGATAAACTTAAAATGATGCGACAGAGAGTACTTGAATGCTTATTTTTTCATTTCCCTACTATGTACATATAGACTTGTTCGACTTCACCACAGCTGCAGAAACTTCATGCTTTCAGAGCTTTCTGAATAAAAGCTAACACCATGTTATTTTCTATGCTTCCATCTTCACGACACACATACCCATCTCCTCCAACAACACACAGAGGTATTCTACAACTTTTTCAGGTAGATCTGTGAAACGTATTTTCCGATTGTAGTCAAATGCACCTAGTGCATCCTACTGTGGATAATTTATAGAAAATTGCAATTGGAACATATGTACACTCAGGTGGCAGCAGAAGGGTTAATTATGAAAATGAAAGTGGTCCTACTGCAGAATCCTTACAGATTGTATTGCTAATGATAGAAAAAGACAGACTCCTCTCTAAATACTATAGCTTCCAATTAAAAAATGAATTACCAGTGTAGATTCTTGCACATGTACGGATTTGGAATGTCATCATAAAGAATACAGCTAAAATTCCATCATGCCTTTTTTCTTATTCTTTTTTTTAATTCTCCTTCAGCAGACCACACCTAACTTCCTGCTAAAGGATCCTGGTTACTGAAGTAAAAACTGGCATTTCCTGTGTAAGAAACTACTAGATGCTGTAATTGTAACCACCATTAGATGGCATTCATATACGATTAGAAGAAACCAACTGCAGAATTCAGTTACTTATACTTGCTTAACCTGCAGCTTTTGGATTGAAACTCCTGCTGCTACAGAATCTCTCTGGTTTTCACGACTCCTTAAATTCATGTGACGCCTGTTGGTGCTGAGGTCACAGATATTAAAAGTGTGAAAATGACACTGAACCAAAGAGAGATGGAACAGAGAAATGGGTGTTGCCCAGGCTGGCTACAATTAAGTCAATTCTTGAGACCTCATATAGTCTGGATTAATTTAAAATCAGGATTTACATTATATTTCTGTTCTAAATCAATTAGATTTAGTTGATGTCTTTTCAATTCAAGCAGCAAAGAAATGTGGCCCTCAGGTGCAAGTTGTGTGCCGTGGGTGGCAGATGAGAGCTCTGTGCTGCACTGAATCTGTGTTCAGGAATGCAGCCAGGATTTACAATGCCCAATAGAAGATACCGAAGCAGGAACTTCAGAAACTCAACCCTAATGCAGCCCACTGAGTAAATCCTTTTGAGCTCCACTTCAAATGTTACTTTATGTCCTTTTCTCTCTCCTGCTTTCTTTGCATTTTCTATTCTTAACCCTTTTCTTTGTTTTTATTTGTATTTATTTTTTCATTTGCTTACTTGGATAATTCCCCTTTTCTTATCACTCTTCCACTATGTTCTATCACTCATATTTTACATCTATACTTACCCTTACACATTCACTCTCAAAAACCTCATTCATTCATTCCCTCAACTCATATACATTGCATTATCCGGCAGATACTGCCTTTCTCTTGGGTTGTGAGAAAGAGCCCAAAGAACAGTGGACCCCTGCAATTTGAGGCTGGAATAAAGAAGGGAGAAGTATGGAAACCATGAGGTGCAGGAAAAGTCCACTACAGTGGCCTTGACAAGACAAAATCAGGAAGAATGTAGCCATGCTACAGCTTTAAGGGGAAAGGATTATGAAACAGAGCCCCAGATTTAAAAAAAAAAGATGCCACTCTGGTGGGGAGAGAGAGAGAGAGAGAGTACAGAGGCTGCAGCCAGAGCCATTTCTTCAGGTAGTAGAAGACCAAGGGGTCCAGAGCTTCAGGAGGAGGTCTGAAAGTAAAATAGCCATGTGATTTTTCATTTTGGTCCAGAGCCCTGGAGTAAATCATGCACTGCCTAGCTGCCAGCTAGGCAAGGCTTGACGTGAAGGTGTGGAGGCATACCACCCCAAACTTAAGACAAATGCTTTGGGTGTCCTCCCACCAGCTGTGGTGTATATGCTAGTTCTCAACAAATAAAAATGTAACTATTTTGATTATTTCACTTTGCTTTGGCACTAATTATTTCATACCACATACTCCTTTAAATATACTTTACACAAATAATTTAAATCATGCAAATATACAATTCAGATAGTAACAAGCCATGAATGAAGTTAATATGCTCAATTTACAAATCTAAATACCTTAAATAATGAGATTTCTGTTATAGGATCTTATGTCGTGTGGATTATATACATACATACACATATAAGCTCAGATAAACCAAATACCTCAAAAGCTTGACTAATCCACACAGTTTGGGTAAGAAGTCTGATTCCATCATCACTATAATGTAAGATAATTAGCACTACAAAACTAAGCAGGAATGGTATTCTCTTTCTGCAAAGGCCAACCTATATCTAGAAGTACAAAACAACACACATGTACAGAATAAAGACACGGGAAAAAATGGACCAAGTGGGGGACAGAAACTTAGTCATGGGGGAAACCTGCAATTTTACTATGGTTCTAAATGCAATAGTTGTAGAATTCTCCCAAGACTAAAAGAAGACAATAGCAAGATACAAGTTAAAGGATGGAAATAGCAAAAAGATGAAAAAAATATGTTTGCATTACTAGAAAAAGGAAGATCTGAAGTCTTGATCCTGCAGATGACAAGAAAATCCACGTGGAATATTTATAGCAGTAAACTCTGGTCTCTGATATACCTCTTTTCATGACTAGATACTACACTTTTAAAAGTGTGGTCATTCTATTAGTAGATAATTTGCAAAAGCTAGCTAAAGAAATTTGAGATGTGTGATTTTAGTGCACTAATATGTGGACCTGAGATTTTCACCCAAGCTCTAACATCTGCACACAAAGAAGGGCAGTGGAGAGAGAGAGAGAAAGAGAAAGATAAGCAGTAGCAAAGTGTGAAGGACACTGTGGGTATGACTGGGGGGGTGGGGGGAGTTCGGGATACCGAAATTCTCCACCATGTCCAGGGACCACATTTGCCTTTCTGCTTTTTTTGTGGAAGAGCAAACACGCTCTTTTGGAAGCCCTTTTATTCCTCGTTCCGACATTTGGCCCAGTCAAGCAGTGGACATTTCACATGTAAACTTCTGAAAATGTCCTTAATGTGCTTCTTTTTTGCCACAAACATCACTTCTGTTTTGTCTTTTACTTATGCAGAGCAAAAATCACTCCTGTGATCACACAAGGGGTGGAATTTAAGTGGAGCACTGGTGGTATTCAGAGCCTTGCGTAGGAGCTCTGCACTGGATTAAATTTCACCCTCGGACAGGCAGATCTGAGAAAACCCTGTCATGCTTTTTCTGACATTCTAGGAACATTCTCTACTCCAGTTAAAGCAATCCTGGTTAATAAACTCACAAGGAAAACAAATTACTAGCTTTTCCATCAGGAACAGCTAAAAATAACTATGTCCATTAAATGTAAAAGTGGAGAATTTAAATGCACAATTCAGCAAATTAAAAAATCAACATTTCTATGAGAACAGCAGCCATGTTGCATATAAACTACTTGTTAACAACTACTTTGCTGTACTGTTTCTCATATACAATTTTTTCTATATTCTTAGATACAAATATGAAACATTTTCAAGGCTCATAGGGCATGTGCTACAGTGTGCATGCTGTATACAGAGTCAATGAAAGCTAACAATATCTAAAATATAAAATAAATCATATGTTTAAAATGGAATTTCTTTTTTGAAGAAAAAATATTTTACTCTTCTGGGCTTGAAACTATCATGGAGAAGGCCGTATAGCACCAACTTCTAATGGAGGCCTCCTCCTTGACATACTGGGCAGGCAGAAGGACTGTTGCACCCAGTGTAACTACAGTCCAGAGTAATTTATGTTATAAGCTGCCCTGATCTCTGGCTTTCCTCAAAATATAGCTTCCCAGCTTCTAACCATAATAGGGGGATGATTTTAATATGTAAAGAAAATACTCAGTTACTCAGTGAGGGACGTTTTCTGACATCAATGGCAAAAATTATTTCAGGGCTATGTACACTATGTTCTTGTTATAATAGCACTGAGAAAGTACCCTGATTTATTGAAATTAAAGAAAGCTAGATGGCTGTTATGAATTCATGCATCAGAGAGATGTATTTCACTATTGCGGTTGCAGACATAAGCATCTAAAATAATTTGGTGAAAAGAAGAAAAGAATGCTAAGAAAGTGAAAAAGCTCTATGTGATTAAAAAATGAATTATTTGAGGATTGGCAGACCAAGCAGAATAAACTGATAAAATGAATTAATGTCACAGCAGCAGAATAACAAGTATTGCCTCATCTCTGGTTATCCTTTATCATGTATACCTGGCACCCTTAATTTTACCACCTCTATAACTAGCTGGTTCTTCGGTTAACAATTTTGTTTATCTTTAGAATCACAGAATCATAGATTACTAGAACTGGAAGGGACCTCAAGAGATCATCAAGTCCAGCCCCCTGCCCTCATGGCAGGACCAAGCACCATCTGGATCATCTCTAATAGATGTCTATCTAACCTGCTCTTAAATATCTCCAGTGATGGAGATTCCACAACCTCCCTATTAGTTAAAAAGTCAGTAAACAAACAAGTCCCTTTGGTTTCTACATAGTTAAGATGTCCTCTGTTTTGTTAGACAGTTCATATGCTTCATCCACAGAGTCCTAATAAACATTTGGCACCTTTTGCAGGTAGGGAAGAAATAGTTCACCAGGCTTAAAGGAGCAGCTCTGGTTCTCACTAGTGGCTAAGGAAACAGGCAAAAAAAAAAAGTTCCTTTTGGAACCAGATTAAGATAAACAATTCAGATCTTCCTTTTCTTAAGGAAAAAAAAGTATGGAAGATCACAGATCCTAATGGCTAGGTTTCAGTGCAAATGCTCATCCCTGCTGAATGAAGAACATATAATCTCCCACTTCCGACAGCTCCTAGACCCCAAGCTTCTCAGATTCTTTGAGGCTACCTCTAAACAAACCCCAGCTGAAGTTGACTAATTCTGTCTTTACAAAGCAGGATTTCTACCTCTCATTCTCGTTAGGGGATTTAACTGCTTCAGCCAACCAACTGAGTATGGGGTTATAAGAGCTTTTTATCAAATAATTCACATTTGGGCTGAGACTAGTTATGTGAAATTTCCCCCCATTAAAATAAGTTGTGAGACAGTACATGGATAAATGTAACATTATTAGTCTATGTAAATTAGAGATGAAATGATGGCATGAATGCCTATTCTAATATCTGTGAGTATGCATAGTGTGAGCAAGGTATTTCTAGAAGCTTGTGTAGAGTCCAATTGCACTAAGTTCTTGTTCAGTGAACAACATGTGATGTGAATTCTCTACTGACAGCTCATTTAAACATTACTGTTATAAACATAAGAAGGCATCTAGAATTGAAGCCCCATCTCAGTTTTAACTGTAGAATAGTTATAGGAAATGCCTCCATGAATAATTTGTATCTTTTGGGAACAAGGGTATATGCAGATATAAGATATTAATATCATGGCAACACCCAAAAAGTAGTGCCAGCAACCAGCATAATCATAGTTCTGCTCTGAAAAGAATTGTCGTGCTGTGTAGTGCCACATTTATTATGTCTCATTGAGTTTTAGATCACAGTTTACAATTAAAATTATATAAGAAGATAGAATAGCGATATTAGGTCATACCAGTGGTCTGTCTAGCCCAGTATCCTGTCTTTTTACAGTGGCCAGTGCCAGATGCTTCAGAGTGAATTAGTAGAACAGAGCCTCCCTGTCATCTTGTCTCAGCTTCTAACAGTAAGAGTTTAGGGACAGCTGAAGTATTGGATTGTATCCCTGATCATCTATGTTCTCTATGAATTTATCTAATTATTTTTTTAATCCAGTTATACTTTTGGCCTTCACAACATTCCTAGGCAACCAGTTACACACTTGACAGTGCATTGTGTGAAGAAGTACTTCTTTATGTTTAATTGCTGTCTATCAATTTCATTCTTGCCTTATGTGATGGAATGAATAACCTATATCCTCTCACCCCTTAGTTATCTCTTTTCTAAGATAGACAGTCCCAATATTTTTAATCTCTCCTCATATGGAAACAGTTCCATACTCTGTGCTTTTTTCAGTTCTAAATATCTTCTTTGAGATGGGACAATACAGATTGGACACAGTATTCAAGGGTTCAGGGTTGGGAATCTCCCTCACATCCTCTACAGTGAAAGCCAATGAGATAAATTTATTTAGTTTATCCAGAACAACCTTGTTTTCTGTGAGTGCTTCGTTAGCATCTCTAGTGTCTAGTGGCCCCACTGATTGTCTGGAAGGCTTCCTGCGTCTGGTGTACTTAACATTTTTTTGTTGCTGCTAGTTTTTGTGTCTTTTGCTAGTTGCTCCTCAAATTCTTTTTTGACCTGCCTATTTATACTTTTACACTTAAATTGACAGAATTTATATTTCCATCTCAGCAAAAATTAGACTTTTTGAAAGATGGCTTTTTGTTTCTAACTGCCTCTTTTATTGGGTTATTTTTACATGGTGGCATTGATTTGATCCTCTGTTTTTTTCTTAATTATTTTTGGTGTGCATGTAGTGAACCTCTGTTATGTTGTTTTAAAAAAGGCTCGGTGCAGGTTGTAAGTATGGTCCGTAGGATGCTGCCTGGCCCAGCATCAGGTGGAGCCACTGGTAGTGGGGGCAGCTGTCGGCTCCTGCCCCCTGGCCCTCGCTGGCCCGGACATAGCCCAGGCGCAGTTCTTTCACCTTAGCCCAGACCTGCTCAAGGGTCCGGGCTGGATGTCCCTGGTGCGAGAGCACCTGGGCCATGCAGTCAAAGATCTCCGCGTTGCGGCGACGGGAGCGGTTGTCATGTAGGTCCTCCTCCTCCCACAGGTCCAGGAGGGCCTCTAGCTCCCCCGCAGAGCAGGATGGGGCCCTTCGTTTTAGTCCTTTGGGGCCTCTTGCACTGGTGGTGCGGGTGGCTGTTTTCCCCGGAGCGGCCATCCTGGGCTGGTGGCTGTTGGGTACGGCAGCAGAGCCGTGTGGCAGAGCTCTGGGCAGAGGCAGCAAAAAAGGCTTCTGCCTCGTGGCCTCTGCAGGCTGCGTCTGCCTTTAAGGGGGCTCGGGTTACCAGGAAGTCCAGAGCTGCCTGCAGGTACAGAGCGTCCAAGCGGCCACTAAGGCTTTTTTCCGTTTAGACTGCTTTTGTGCAAAATGTCTTGGCTGCCTGTCTACACTGGCCTCTTGCACAAGAACACTTGCACAAGAGGGCTTATTCCTGAGTGCGAGCGTCAGAGTATTTGCACAAGAAGCACTGATTTCTTACATTAGAACGTCAGTGTTCTTGCACAAAAACTCGTGGCCAGTGTAGACAGGCAGCAAGTTTTTGTGCAAAAACAGTTGCTTTTGCACAAAATCTTGCCAATGGAGACACAGCCAAAGGTATTCAGTTTAATTACATTGTAGTCATTATTCCTGAATGCTTCCACATAAGCCATATCTTGGAACCAGATTCTGTGCACTACATAGTACAAACTTAACAATTGCCTCTTCCTTTGTGGGTTACAACACTAGTTACTTTAAGCAGCAGCATGGGCAGTAGGCGAAGGCATGGCAGGGGGAGGCAAGCCCCCAGTACCACCTCCATCCCCGTCCCTTCTTCTGAGGCCCCGCCCCTTCTCTGGCCCCCCGGGGAGGTGGGGCAGTGCACCATGCATGTGCTCCCCCTCCCAAACACAGGGAGAGGAGAGGAGCAGACGGGCATGTGCTTGCCCCACCTCCTCAGTCCTGGATGACAGCATGCTGCACTGTGCATCCCGGTGCAGTCCAGCCTCTCCAGCCCAGGCGAGAAGGAAGGTGCTCCACACAGCATGGCCTCTCCATCCCAGGAAGGGAGGAAGGCAGAGGGAGCACAGCCTACCCAGCCCCAGGGGAGGTTGGAGGGCGTGTGGCATGACCCCAGCCTCTCCAGCCCCAGAGGAGGTTGAAGGACACACAGCATGGCTCCAGTCCCAGAGGAGGGCACTCTGTATAGCCTGACCCAGCCCTGCCTCTCTAGCTCCGGAGCACAGGGAGGGCAGGTGCTGGGGCAGCAACACTCTGTCCCAGAACACCTACTGCAGGCTACAAGCTAGAAATACCGTGCACCATTGATATTCACCATTCCACCAGGTTTCTGTGATGCCTATTCTAACAATTTCCTAATTTAATGCCAGGTACTCAATTTCGCCAGCTTTAGTATTTAGACTTCTTGCATGTGCATACAAGCACTTACAATATAAAATATCTCAATATTTATTTGTCTGCCTTCATGTGATGTAATTTAATGGGACTGTCTTTCTTTTGACTCGTTTTATTCTGTTCCTACCTGTACTTTAACAACATCTATCCTCTCCTCTTTACTAGCATTCAGAGTACCTCTTTAATAAATCCTCTGCAAAGGGATGTGTTTATCTGAACCATGTGCTCCTTTGCAACTGTTGGCTCTCTCCAGTCCTTAGTTTAAAAACTCCTTTATTTTAATAGGTGCAATATCATACATGCAAGCTTAATCTGGGATCTGAAAGTGAATCTGTATTCTCCCTTGTTCATGCATCATCACCAGGATTATATATCCTGCAAGCCAAATTTGGTCCTTGAATGTGTGAATTCATTATCTCCAATGACAGGCCAAAGTGGGGGAGTTGGAGGTGAGTTTGAGAGTCTGGAACTCCTCACTCAAAATGACCTGATTCAAGTAACTTTCCATTTAAACCAGTGGATTTTAGATTTGAGTATTATAGCTGATAGTAACTGTTATAACAAATGATAAGAAGGCAGGTCATCAGGACTCAGAATATTTAGGCATTAAATGTCAAACCTAACACCTTAAAATACACAAAAATCAGTTAGAAGCTAGTATGGCTCATAGAACACAAATGTTGTGAAGCATCACTATGCAAGTGGACTGCTGCATTCTGCATTTGCTGCCATTTCTGTATGGTCTCAGGTATAGCACCAACCCCATCCGTATTGTATATTATGATCTCTATTCATATCTGAGTATGAGACTGGCAGAAGCAGATGGGCAGTTTGATGGCAATTGAACTGAGGCCGATGGCTCAGAAGTGGGCTAGAAGGAAATGTAAGATGTACTACTCCCATACTGAAAAAAGATTTGCAATGGCGGTTCTGTCTCTTCATGCCTGCTCTGCAAAAGGGGCTCTGTGACAGCCAGGCTGCATAGAAAAGGGAGTGGAAAAAGGTTGCCTAGCAACTGGTCCTGGAAGCTGCAGCAGGAGAGTTGTGACCTGGCAGCTAGATGAGCAGTGTGAAAGGGAGGAGAAACACAGGGGGGATTTTCCACAGCCGCCATAAAATTGAGGAAACTTCAGAATTAAAACCATCTTCAGAGTACAGGGTTTTTCTGGAAAAAACCCTAATCTACTTGCTTCAATAGTAACTAATTGAAATTGAGGGGAGGAACAGAAATAAAGGAAAATAGCAGCTACAAAATATTAAAAATCAGAGAAGGGCACAGTCAGCCCCTGAGTCTGCTGACCATGGAGGCTCTGAAAATAAGACAGTTCTACTGTGCTAAAGGGATAGGGCATCGTTAGGGAAATGCACAAAGATGCAGAAACCCTGCAGAAGCCCATAGGAGTTGAACCACAACATCTGCTGTATCACATATATTCAGTCCTAAGTCCTCCCACTGTGGGGACTATTCAGCTGCTGTAGCTACTACATACTGTCTGTGTAGCTGCAGAATGTGGGCAGGATTTCTACCCATCACTCATTCTCCCAGTGAATGGACTGGCTATAAAAGCTGCAGGCTAGTCACTGGATTTGTTCTGTTGTACAGTGAGTAGAAGGCACACCATTATTTTAAAAATTACAGTTTTGTCTACCCCTTGTTTTAACAGGTAACATCTTAAATAACTATAATTAAAAAGGCTTGGAGAATAAAATGTTCATATTTTTCAGTTTGTTCCCTTGCCATGTTTGATGGCACTAATCATATCCTCAATTATCCTCAGTTTCCCTTCTAATTTAATATCCCTTGTTACTTATGTGCTCCTTAAACCACAACATGGGATGGAAAGGCATTTTTAGAAATAGGAAAATGTAACTGTAAAACCATAGAAACTGGGAAAGAGTACTTGAGGGCAGTGCAATACTAAAAATAATTGTAATTAATTTTTTTAAGTTTGTCTTATTTCAAGTGTTCCTTTAAGAGACAGGGGAATTAGACTTTAGTGAGCACCAAGTATATGTTGTGGGGGGAAGGGAGCGTGTATATGTGGGTATGTATGGGTGTCTGGGTGTGAGAGAGAGGTAACTAATTTTTAACTCAAATTTTAAAACATTTACAAAGTAAAAAAAATCCATATCTGAATACAGTGTTGCATGGTGAAAGATGCTTTTAGCAAGCCCAGAATTCTAACATTGTTTATTGGTCTCATGAAGCACTTGTTGTTGCATTAGGAACTTTATGGACATATGGAAAGTACAACCATTCTACTCGGAGGAAACTGATGTTTTCATAGACACTATACGATAATGCCCCCTTAAGAGCCAAGCTGCCACTGCTGACAGATTCCTTGCAGCTGCATAGTATCGGCTGCTAAAAGGATGCTAGAAGAGTTAATTCTACTTGGAGTAACAATAACTCCCGTGGGGATATCTGTTAGGGTCAAAGGTCAGCATATCAGAGATCATGTTTCCCTATCAGCCCTGCATAGTCCTGTGGAGCCATAGTGACCCGTGGAACCTCATCCCCTATGGAGCTGCAGCAGAAGGGGTTTCCACAGGCTCTAGAGCTAGCAGAGGTAGAAAAGCAGATGTTTCCCTACATGTAAGGATGCTCAACCTAGTCCCTTGTGCTCATGTTACTGAAGGGAAAAAATTGGCCATTCCCTTGCTGATTATCATACCTATTTGCTGGTTCTAGCAGATGGAAACAACCTGGCTATAGTCATCCAGGTAGTTAAGTTCTAGCCAAGGTAAATTAGGCCAGTATTTATTTGTAAACATTTTTGAGGGTTCTTTCTTTGTAATTTAGTCTTACAAAGTTTTATGGGCTAGTAGTTTGTACAGTGCAAGATGCAGCACACAGTTCAGGGTACAGATGGGCCCACCATGCAGCCGTTTGTTATTTACTCTCATGTTATGTGATACTATTGATTATAAGCAGGACTGGCAACTCTGCATATCATTAGTTGCCAGGTGTTTCCCATTGTAAGGCATGGATTTCATTTGCTTAGAGTAGCCAAATTTTAATGATTCGGGATGAAGTTTTCCATGCTGGTTAACTGCTTCTGGTTGAACATTGTTCTGAAAATTTCAGCCAAAACGGGACAGCCATTTCTCATAATTGAAACTAGGGAAAGGTTTGTTGTTTTGTGCATGCTAAAATATTCTGGACATTTACACTTTGAAAAGCTCTAGCACCCCCAGGCTCTGGAGCTGATACTTGAAATTTGGCATAGGAGTGGCCTTTGTGTCAGGGAATGGCTTTTGCTAGTCATATGAAAATTTGCCCAAACATGACCAACTTTAAAGGAGGGCTCTGATTTTGTCATGGATGTTGCAGAAATAACAGAATCGGTGACTTCCAAAGACCTCCATTACTCAGTCCACAGGGTGCTTGGAGCTAAAGGTTCCCACCAATGCCCATTGGTGTCAGGAGCTGCAGTGTTCCCCTGCCACCTAAGGCAGCAGTGCCCACCCTTAACTCCCAACCTCTATGGGTGGTTGTGGTACCCCACAGCTTCTGGGCACAGTGGGATCCCCGCATCTCTCAGTTGTTGTGGCATCGTGAGCGGGGGGTGGGGGGGCAGTAGCTCCCAGCCACCTGTAGCTCCTCAAAACTTCCCATCACTGTGAATGGAAGGGATGACCCCCCCCCCCCAGCTGTGAGCCATGGAGGTAGGGAGATACTGGATCTCCAAGCCTCTATGGGTTGTGGAGGGGCCCAGAGCTCCAGTCAGGAACCCACAGCTGCCAAGTGGCTCTCTATTTGTCATGGATATTTTTTAGTAAAAATCAGGGACAGGCCATGGGCTTCTATGAATTTTTCTTTATTGCCCATGACCTGTTAGTGACTTTTACTAAACATATCCATGTCAAAGCCTTTAACAATTGCTCAGTATATACATGCTAGAGCTTTGCAGCTAAAAACTCTGATGATATTGTCTGCATCTCGTGTGCTCCAGCTCAGGGTTGAGCAGGATTTTCCCTGAAAGTGCAGCTCTGGGCTGCAGTGAGTCATCATTCTGGGTGTGGGCACCTGAACTGAGAGCAAGGAGGCTTCCTCTCCTTTCTCTTGTCAATAACCCCCCCCCCCCCCCACACACACACACCCCATGCTGGCATCCAGGGAGCGTGGAAGAGGAGGCTGTGTCATTTGAAAGTGGAGGAGACAAGAGCTGCACCTACGTGCAGAGTGGGACACAGACTGCAACAAAAAGATATGTTGGGGAGTCTGGATATGAATAGCCAACTGAGAGTGGAAGCTTGCATGGTGAGGGAAATATGTATGGGTTGTTGAAGTGGAAGTAGACAGGGAGCAATAGGTAGTGGAGGATTTATAGATTTTAACATTAGATCATCTAGTCTTCCCTCAGAGAAGACTTGAACTGGCTGGGCAAGGAGATTGGGAGTAGACAGGGGAAGTAAGGTATGGAGAGGAATGGGAGGCCATTCAGGAGTGGAAGGAGATGGAGATCAGATGAGGAACCAAAAGGGAAGACTAGGACTCCAAGACAAAGTTATTGGGATAAAGAGTCAAGATGGGGAGGTGACTGAACAAGTTGCTGAGACTGGGAGACACAGGAAATGAGGAACAGAGCTGAGGAGAAAAAGAAGCAGACCAGAGAAGGCACAGAGGACTGGGACAGGCTCAACAAAGAGACTGAGCTGCAGTGGGGAAGACTGGAACAGGGAGGAAGGGCACAGAATGGACGAAATGGGGCAGCGGGGGTATGTTAGATAAAGCAGGCAGAAGAGTTTGTGGTTGCTGGAATACACTCTCCTCCAGAGTCTGGAATAGAACATATGATTTCTGACTCTCACCATTCCTCTGCTGCCAGCAAATATCTAAAACCCATTGGTAAAATGTCATCCCCTTCCACTACTGGTCCACACAGAGGATGATAACTGATAACAGTACAGTAGTAGGCTAAGTCAGATAGTTGAAATGTCAGAGGTCCATGCAGAGAATCAAAACTTCCGACTCTGTGGATGACCAATGTGGGTGTCAATACGATGCCACATGATGGAACTTCTGTTCACTTTGCTTTAAAAAACACCCTAAGAAACTAGACATTTGGACACACGGAATGGATTTACTCTGGAAATTAATCAGTGTGTTGTCTGAAAGACCCTTACCTCATTTATTGCAGAAGTTAGAAAGTTTGTTGTGAATGATACAGGGGATTGCAGGAAAAGAAAGGAGGTTCTCAAGATTAAAGCATGTGAACATTGTCCTGCTTCTGCTGCAGAATTCCTCTGTGCTATACGCTAGTAACTTAAACCAAACTTTTCAAGTAGTGGGTCATTAATTGGGTGTTCCTCATTTTCTGGGTGCCTGATTGAGGTTACATAGGAAACTTTAATTCCATCATTTCCTAACTTACAAGTGTTTGACCTGGCAACCTTAATAAAATTCTTGCAATGTAATTTCTTTGTAATATTTATATAATGCTTTATATTCCCAAAGCTTGTTATTAAACACTAGCCAATTAATTCTCAAAGCCCATCAGTTAATATCATTACCTCCATTTTCAAGAATGGGAAACAGACCCACACAGACCCACAATGGCACAACTAGGATCAGAACTCAGAAATTCCTGATGTTCTGCATCTTGTGACATTAATTGTTTACAATGGCAAACTACTAAATCCTGAGCACCTCTACAATAACATGGTCATTCCTGTTGAGTGAACATTTCACAGTATCATTTTGTGAGACAGAATACAGGCTCCAAATTCTCTACTTTTCAATCTAAAAATAACAGATTAGGCCTAAGAGTATGAAAACAATCCCTGGTGCTGAATGACCACCAAAGAAATCTGTGTAGGCCAGAGCTTTTTGATCATTTCATATTTCCTTACTTTGGACAGGCTGATGTACTGATAAAACCTGGAGCTGTGGCACCACAACAGACTATTTTGCTTCTTGGAGAAGCGTGTTTCACCAGTGCTCCCTTGTGACTTAGCCAGCATGTTTGTTCCAATGAGTAATGAAAAGATCAGCAAGATGCACAGCATTAAGAAGCATTAAGCAGCTCTCTATTGTGTTTGGGTTTTTTTTATCTGAAAGAAAATTGAGTAGTTAATTGGCCCACAATTAAATAGAAATGCCATTTTAAAAAAATTGAAAGAGCTGGGCAGGCTCGGCTTCCACTTGCATTATGCATTGCTGTGATGATTTAAAAACTTTATAATAGATAGAGATTAATTGAGAGAGCATTGTGAGCAGCATAAAACATGTTTATGGCTCAAGTTATCCTAGGGGACAAAGAGCGTACAGCAGACATAGGAGGCTGAGTGAGGGCAGAAAGGTGAGTCTCACTATTCCACTAAGAAAACTAACTAGAACTAGGGATAGCAAAATGTTATCTAAGGGACAATGAGTGTGCTGAAAAGCGAAAACAGGAGTTATAGTTGTACTGACTGATTGGGGTCTGTGAGTCCTACTATGTGAATATATTCCCACTCAGCTTTAGATTGTGCACTTAGCTGCTTTTTACATTTTAAAATGAAGATTGAGTACATTATACATTTTAAATACTTTGGTACATATTAAAATAGAAATTTGCAGATTATTGAATTTAACACGAATTCTGCTTCTAAGTGCTAACAGATCAGGATTCTTGTCATCTCAGCCTCATGAATGGAATAGGAATGGACTGTGGAGGAGTGGCACAATATAAGCATGCCTACAGTAGTATCCTCAAGGGACCACCAAACAAAACATAGGAGGGGGAATTTTTCCACCTTTGCTACCCTAATTTTGGAAAGGCTGGTACTTTGTTCACTTTCATATGGAGTAAAAAATATAATGGAGTTGAATTCATGGTCTGTCAACCATTAAAGCATCACTATAAATTAGGGATGCAAATGGTTAACCAGTTAACCAGTAAGTCTTAATAAGTGAGGCTTTCTGGTTCCAGTTAACCAGTAGGGTCTGGAGTAGCTCTCCACTCACCCCAAGCAGAGGGGAATTCCCGTCCCACGGGTCTCATTAGAACACTCCCTGTCTGTGACAGGTTTGTTCCTCCACCCCCACTCTGCCACAGGTTATATGCTGGCTCCCTGAGAGCCAGCTGCAGAGTCAGCTGTGAAGCCTTCCCAGGAGCAGTGCCCTCAGCAGCTCCTGCCAGCCTCACTCCTGGGGAGGCTTCGCTGAGGGCTCCGCAATATAAAGCTTATTTATGTGTGTGACTGCTATGGTTTTTAGCAGTTACAAGGTTACATTTTTAAATGAATTTTTACATCCCTACTTTAAACCCGCAAATTCAGACTCATCTGCCAATATCTAGTCCAAACAAAGTGCAATTGCACCCACTTTGCGATCTGGGACTAGATTTACACTTCAGTGTAGTTATTCCAATTATCACCTGTTGAGAATCTGACCTTTTCATCTTAACTGTAAATTTCCTTTTCTTTGGCATTCCGTATTGCTCAGTTGTGCCTAACCCTGTGCAAAACAAAGCAGAGGGATGGCTCACTCCTCTTCCCACTGGCCATTAAAACTGGCCCTTTTCTAGGGGAAAACACATTTCCCTATTGTCCCTCTTTCACAATATATCTTGGAGGCTGGTGCTGCCCTGCAGTGTACCACTGCCAGGAGCAACATACATACCCCTGCCTATCAACAGTGTTCAGCTGTAGCTATAAACCAAAGAGAGCTTTTAATATTTTCTTAATACAGATCTTATCCCCCTTTCCTGTCTTATCAACTGAATTTCTCCTCTTTCTAATCTTTTACAGTATTTACACTTCATTACACTTCTTCCTCCCTCTCATGCTCCCACTGCACTGGCTTACTTTCTCCTTTTTATATCCCCTTTTCTATCTCATTTTTCCTTTCCTTTAATTCCCACCCCATTTATTCTTCATTCTTTTCTTTGTTTCATATTTTTGGTGCAAAGTGTTTAGCATCTGCCAGAGCCCTAAATACCTCCCCATCTTTCTCATGCTTTTCATACCAGTATTCTCAAGTTTCTGCACCACATCCACCATCTTTCTCTCAAAAGACAGGATGTGATTCTTTTGAGAATGTGTGAACACCTACTCTTTAATTTGCAAAAAGAGAACTTGGCTGAAAGCACAATAACCCCTCCTCCAACCC
Organism: Pelodiscus sinensis; assembly: GCF_052426305.1. Lineage (NCBI taxonomy): Eukaryota > Metazoa > Chordata > Testudines > Trionychidae > Pelodiscus > Pelodiscus sinensis. Next base: position 38,664,400 of record NC_143058.1, on the reverse strand, counting down.
TTGGTTTATTCCCAGACTCTGCCAACCCAGAAACCAAGATATCAGCTTCAGAATTTGCACCCAACTCTTCCACATACTGTTAGAGATCATCATCTTCATGCCTTCCAGCAAGCTCTCATATTTAATCATTTTTTCTGACGCCTACTGGTGAAGTTGAGTAACAAACTGTCACCGTATCAGTGCTGACCTGCCTTCACTTTGGCTTACAGAACCAAGGCTTTGCTTAAATCATCAAAGATCATATAATTCATAAAATATACATTTGGCAAAAGTACAACTAAGATCTTATTACAGTCAGAAATGTTGTGTATGCCCTTTGAGCACTTTCAACGTTACACTGAAAAATTCCATATTGGAAAAAATTTATCTGGGAGAATAAATACTCAATAATTTTTGTAACTGTGGTAAATCCACAAATGCTAAGTAGTTAGGAGACTTAAAGTTTGCTTCTATTAAAAAGTGACTTTGTGAAGTTCCATTTATATTGTTTTCTTATCAAACTTTCTCTATTTACAATAAAAAAAATGTCTTTTTTCCTACTTGTGACCCCTGTAAACACACCCTGGCCTCTATCAGTAAGGCTGGACACTTTCCATTTCATATATCACTGATTTACTTATGGTAGGCCCTCAGATAATTCTTTGCCATCTCACTGTCTTCAGATTATGTTCTCTGTGTTTTAGTGTTATTATTGTTATTAATATCATAGTAGTACTTAGAGGCCCAGTCACAATTGGCCTCAGTCAGCCCGCTGTGTTAAGTGCCAGAAAAGAAAGATGGGCAGAAGTTTCCTACAAATAGGAGTATATGGAACAGAAGATTGAGTGATGGAAGATGTTAAGACTTGATGGGGTAGCCGCTGGGTTCTGGGGTTTCCTTCTTACCCATGGAACCATTTCAGCCCCTATGGGTCCCTATCTTGCTCCTAGCCCAATTCCAGGCCATGCAAGAGCTGCTCCAGTCTATTTGGATCCCGGTTACCCTTCTGCCCTGGGGACATGCTCAAATTTATGTCGGCATAATATTTCCATTGGGGGCACACTAGGGCTGTTCCGGGAAAGGGATGCAGATTAGACACATCGGAATAGCGAAATTTGCATTTACGTGGCTGCTGCTTTTTTCCGGCTTGGGGATAAGACGGAGAAAAGCACCAGTCTAGACATGATTCTCCGGAAAATAAGCCCTTGAAAGTAGGAATAAGAGATCCTCTGGAAAAGGGCTTATTTTCCGGAGAATCATGGCTAGACTGGCGCTTTTCTCCGGCTTATCCCCAAGCCCGAAAAAAGCGGCAGCCACGTAAATGCAAATGCCGCGGGGGATATTTAAATCCCCTGCGGATTTTGCTATTCCGATGTGTCTAATCTGCATCCCTTTTCCGGAAAAGGGGTGGAGTGTAGACACAGCCTAGCACTCTTTGCTCCCTGGTTCCGCTACCCCTGCTAGTTGCTATAAAAAACAGACAAAAACGAATTTCAGAGAGGTAGCTGTGTTAGTTCATTTCGACAGAACAATAAGGAAGTCCAGTGATATTTTAAAGACTAAGATATTTATTAGGGTATTAGAGCATAAGCTTTCATGAGCTACAATTCACTTTGGAAGTGAGTTGTAGCTTATAAAAGTTTATGCTCTAATACTGACACAAAAACAGAATTGTTTCACTGAAAGAAATGTGAAACTCTATTTGCCATTACTATGACTGCACAGGTGTCACTGATGACTAGGGTTTCTATATCTGAGGTCCAATAAAATGAAATAAATATTGGATATTGATGATGATTCTGATTTTCCTGGCAAACAGCAAATTTAATATGAAAACAATAAATATGGAACTCCACTGTTCTATTTTTACAGTCACCTCTTGGAAATAACTGCACTTATAAGGATATATCTATACTGGAAAACACAAAAATGCAACAACGGGTCTCAGAGCCAAGGTCAACCTAATTGGGCTCACTTATGGGGCTAAAAATAGCAATGTAGATGCTCAGGCTCTGTAATTTGGCAAGGGGGATGGGGCTCAGAACTTAACTCTAGCCCAAATAGGAACATAGTTCTGTAGCACAAGTCCTATGAGCCCAAGTCAGTTGACCTAAGATCTGAGACTCACTGCCACGAGGTTGTTTTGCAATACAGATGTACCCTCAGAATGGTTAACGTTTCCTTTAGATCCCACAGAATGTTGGATCTTTGGAACATGGCATTATTTTCCAGTCTTCTAAGACCCCTTATTATTATGAATTAGAAATAAATAAATGAATAAATAAATACACACACAAAAATTTTCTTTATGGACTACGTTTTTAAATCCTGGTAATACTCTATGCTGCCCTCACCTGCACTTCCCATGTGCGAAATCCATTTCTGCTATTATGGAACTTAATAGGAGTTTTGCCATTGTCTTTACTGAGCAACCACATGATTTTATCATTGTAACCCTGGTATTACTTCTCTCCTGCTTCCTTATGAGTCTGTTTATGGCTCTACTTTTGTATTTGTCACTAAACAAAAACCACATTAATGGTCAAATCTTGCGCAGCATTGTGAAATTGCTCGGGGGAGGGGGACAAAGAAATGGTGTCGGAATCCTCTTAAACACAGTACAGAGAGAGAGAGAGAGAGCAGGAAGCATCTCTGCCTTACACTGAAGGCTCACTCCTGCAAGGTACTCAGCATTTCACAATATGAAGTCCTAGAAGTGTTGTGCAGCTTCAGTACTGGCATAAGGGCATACTGTTATCTGGTTAGATGCACAGACTAAAACATGGAGGTCAGCAGCACATGTCAGTGTAACGTAGAGGATACTGTACCCACTCCCATTATTACAGAGCTACCTCTCCAGTGTTCACATCCCAGGAGCTCCCTGGAGAATTCTTCCTGAGATCTCCAGCTGCAGCATGGCTCCTCCAAAGATAGCTAAAGGTAAGATTCTGCCCACCATTCCATCTCCTGCAAGCAGGGCAGAATCTTGCCTTTAGCAAGTAACTAGCTTAAATTAACAACCACAATATAATATTTGAATTCCACTTTATCCTTCCAACAACACCCAAGATAAAATCACTAAAGCAGTGTTTGAAATACAGCAAAGTATAAAAACCAGGCGTTGAAGATGTCATAACAGTTTGATGATCCACAACATGAATGGAAGAAATTGCCTTCTGATAAGAATGTATAGGAAATTTTAAAGTGTCTAATCTGTGGGTAATATCAATTCCATATATACTTAAAACACCTTAGAAACTGTCATTTCTATGAGGAATGTCAGTCCACTCATTCCTTCTTTGCTTTTGCTGATAATCAGGGCTTGACAAACGGCGGTGAATCTACTCACCAGCCCCTCACTGCGCATGCGCAAGACCCATATTGTGCATGCATGCGCCGCTAGTGAACGGGACGATCGGCTGAAATTGATTCACCACGGGTGAGTAGATTCACTGATTTGTCAAGCCCTGCTGATAATAATTAGTCAACTGTATTCATTAAGATAACCATTAAGAACTCAGAAATAATGCTGATGGACATTATAGAAAAACCTATCAAAGTTTCATATAAGATATATTAAATGGATTAAAATATTTAAACTGTGACAGGCATTTCTGAAATCTCTTTTCAAAATTTCATTTTTAAATTTATGATAAATAGGTGGAGCCATAGGGAAGACTGCATCACTAAGGCACATCTACACAGCAGGGCTAAAGCTGAAATAAGCTACATAACTTGAGGTAAGTCAATTGCATAGCTTAAGTCAAAATAGCTTATTTTGGCTTTTGGTGCTATCTACACAACAGAAAGTCTGGGAAGAGCACTCTTTTTCCTATTTCCCTTACTCCTTGTAAAATGAGGGATACAGGAGTTGGAGTAAGAAGTCTTCCAGTTTGACATTATTTTGACATTGTCAAAATAATTGCTTGTACTGTAGACGCAGATTGTGACGTTATTCTGATATAACACTGCTGTGTAGACATACCCTAAGGGTGCATTTACACAATAGCGCTTAACTCAAAATAAGCTACGCTAACTGAGCTATATCAATTGCATAGCTTATTTTGAAATAGCTTATTTGAAATTGGGAGTGTCTACATAGCACTCATTTTGAAATAGAGCACTCTTCCTCGTAGCACTTCCCTTATTCCTCGTACAATGAGAGTTACAGGAGTTGGAGTAAGAAATCCTCCAGTTTGACAGTATTTCAACATTATTTTGAAGTAATTGTCGTAGACTAAATTATTTAGAAATAATGCTAGTTATTTTGAAATAATGTTGCTATTTAGACGTCCTCTAAAAGATCTTGTTTACAGTTGCATATAATTTTGCCAGATTTTAACTGTGGAGATTTAATTTTCCATGCAGGTTGGCAGAAATACTTTGGAAAATGTCATTAAAAATAGCTCAGACATTTCTGAGAATGAAGTTAGAGAAATATATTTTGAGAGAGCAATGCAATATTTCCAACTCTCATGATCTCGTCATGAGTCTGCAATGGTATTTACTGTTCTTGCTTTCAACTTCAGTTCCTGTAATCATACAATTACATAAGAATCTCATCTTTCACATTTTTTGAAATTTCTAGTTTTCATGGCTGTGAAGAAAAGCTTGTAAACATCATCCACATACAACAGTTTAAAAATCAAACGGAAATAAAAGGAACTGCGAATAAATTAATATTTCAAAAAGCATAATGATTTTTAAGACAATGATTTGATGATTCAGTAATTATTTTTAATGGTTGGAGTTGGCAATGCTGCAATATTAAAAACAATTCTTAAAATCATTTCATTGAGAAGCTCTAGCATCAATATACTTTGGAGCAGCAACTTAATATTGGAAGAGGATGTCCTGGGGTCATAGAAATGCATTTTGCTGTCCCTGAGAAAACCCACTTAAATTTGTTCAGGTTAAGTCTTTAAAACATTTTTACACATGCTCAGTAGGGATTTGATAGAGACTTTCAGAGACATTTCCAAAGACTTAATCCATAGGGAGCACGTTCCAGCCTATTCTATCAGAACTAAGCAGCACTTTCATCCAAGTTGCTCTTTCAGGGTATGTCTACATTGCATTCCTCCTTTAAGAGAAGAATGCAAATGCAGACAAATGAAATTGAAAATGAAGCACGGATTTGAATTTCCCGAGCTTCATTTGCATAATCACGTTATGGCGCGCTTTTGAAAAAGTGCTATTTCCAAAGTGAAACTGCGATCTAGGCACCGTTATTTTGAAAATGGCAGGCTCATTTTTTTTAGGAGAACAGGATCTTTCAAAAAAGCCTGCCGTTTTTGAAATATCCGCGTCTAGACTGTGGTTTCACTTTTGAAATAGCGCTTTTTTGAAAGCGCTCCATAACATGATTATGAAAATGAAACATGGGAAATTCAAATCCATGCTTCATTTGCAATTTCGTTTGTCTGCATTTGCATTCCTCTCTCAAAGGAGGAATGCAATGTAGACATACCCTCAGGCTGCCAGGGACTTAGCACTAGAACTGTAAACAGAGAAATTGTTCCTCCTCTGCTGTGAATGCTCCTATGGCTGACACCTAGACTATATCTACACTGCAGGGAAAGTCAGAAAAAGATACAGAAATTACGAACCACAATCTTTTCCCGCTTTTCTTCCAAAAGAGGATTTCCCGACATTTGGCCTGTCTATACAGGGCAAAATGTTGGGGGAAAACCCCTCTTTCAGAACATCCCTTCTTTCTCACAAAACGAGGGTTACAGGGATGCCAAAAAACACATCCGCTTTTCCGAATTTTTTTTCAAAAAAGCACACACGTTCCTTGGATGCAGCAGAGCTTTTCCGGGATACTAGAGGTATCCCAGAAAAGCTCTGCAGTGTAGACATAGCCCTAGATAACACCAACTGCAAGATAAAAAGGAACAGAGGCAGGCTCGGAGACAGTGGAAGTAGATAGACAGATAGGCTAGAGTAAAAGGTTGTTATCCAATATTTCCTTTTAGCCTAATTTAATGTGCAGCCTCAGGCCTTTTTTATTGCATACCCTCCAAAACCTACAATGAATACAGAATTATGTTTGAGCATGCGCTTTTCTATGATTCTTATTGCTGTAGAATCTAGTGATTCACAAACACTAATGAATTTATCCTTACAACACCACTGTGAAGTAAGGTAGATTGTTCTCATTTTACAAATGTGGAACAGACACACAAAGATTAAAATCAAAATTGTCAAAATGCCTACTAAACTTGAAATCGATGATTTTTCAGAGTATTTAGCATTATATAGTACTTTATATGTTCACATGTGTAGGGCCTACTGACCTCCATTGTAGTTGGAATGCTCAACCTTCTGCAGACCAAATTTCAAGAATCTCAGGGTCAGCACCAGAAAATGAGAAACACAGGATGACCCGTGAAAAATTTGGTTTAAATGATTTACCCTTCATCACAAAATAACTCTAGGAGAGAGAGAGATGGATGGAATCCAACTGCATTCAGTTAAAGAGAGACCAACCTTTCTCTAGATAGTGCACTTTCCAGTTTATTCAAGAAATAAGGCAGCAGGGCTCCTACAGAAAATAGACCCATACACTTCACAACCCTAATTTCATTCTTGGAGCACCATCCATCCTGTGTTCTGAATGAGATAATAATCTTGTAGAAAAAAGTATGTGAGCATGCAATTACAGACTGTATCATAATACACGGACAACCTTAATTATATTTTTTAACTTTTGAGTGCTTGACTTTGCAACATTAATGTTCTTTATTGTAATACATTCTTAATTAGTAAATATTTACTTAGCTATTTATGAGCTAAAACCCTTAACTTGCAGAAAGGTTTATGAAAGGCCTCAAAGGCAATGGAAAAATAAAAAACCCTCAGTTTTACTGAATGAAGTGGTTGGACTCAGTGACCTCCTGAGGTCTCTTCCAAACCTAAGTCAACCACTATCTGATGGGTTTTGGGAAGAAATGTCTCCTATTGACAGGTTATTTCATAACTGTGCACACCTTGAACCTTCTTCTGAAACATTTGCTACTGCCCACTGGCAGAGAGGGTGCTAGACCACTGTTTTGACCCATTATGGCTATGAATTCATTTCCCACAGCCCTCATCAATGTATTATATGCACAGCCAGCTTACTCAGAATGTGAACAGGTATAGGATCAGGATTAGCCTTGAAGATGCACAACTTGAATTGTCAATAAAAGATCAAATCTCAGATAGCCACAGTTCCATCTGTATTTCTACATAAATTCTATTTAATAACACTGGGTTCATGTTTAAAAAGATACTGTTTTTCTGAGAACAGATGAAATTTTAACACAAAAATACTGTGGTTCCAGTTTAGCAAAATACTTAAGCATATTTCTAATTTAAACATGTGAGTAATCCCACTGATTCAGGATTATTCATATGCTTCAAATTAGGAATATGCTTAAGTACCTTGCTTAATTAAGGCTCATAGACACAAGGGGCTGTCATCCTTAATAAAAACCAAATCTATTTTATTATAATACATTCAAATTGAAAGGAATCACAGCTCAGCTAGGTACAACACTTTCATCTGCTCCCTAGTTCCTCCCCTTTACCATCTCATGAACCTAGCAGTAATTTCCCTCTATTCACTAGAGCAGCCCATCAGTACAGACACACAAATCAGCAGTGGTCAGGAAAACACAACCAGTAAATCAACATGCACTGGGAGAGCAGGGGCATATGTGAAACCACCTTACATTTAATATATGTCAGAGAATCTTGTTAGGCCAACGTTGCTTCTAGCCCTCAAAACCCTATTGGTGAATTCTTGCTGCTTTGATAATTGCAGACAGAATCTACCTCTATAGAGACACAGGAAAGCCTGAATCATGGCTTTTCTACTTCCCTCCCTATGAAAGGTATTTTTAATTAATCACACTCTCATTTCTCAAACTTAGGCTCCCAAGCCCTTTTTCTGATCTCTGGGTGTGTAAGGCAGTGCTTTTCTACAGTGTTTTTTCTGACTAAAGATTTTCCTAGCTTCAAAGAAATAGGTGAGGATTTTTTTTTTAAACGACAACCAAGAATTGAAGAGCAAGTCATGGAGCTGCATGAGCTCTCCACCCCCTGAGTCATTCTGCTGTCTTTCATAGCCTGTGATATGCGATTAAAAATAATAAAGAAAAAAATGATGTCTGTGCCTCTCACAACCCAGAATGGAATTTTTGAAATAAAAATTTAGCCTTCATATATATAAAACAATTCACATGATGTGTCTTATGTGAAGTCTGCAGTGGTGCAAAACTGTATTTAATTATAAGAACCTTCAAGATAGGGGAGACTAGTTTTATTTTAGTTTATTTATTTTAGGGGCATAAAACCCCAGCAGACCTGCAATGCCTTCCAAGAGAAGGATTTTAGAATAGAAAGCCAAGCCTCTGTCTGAAGATGGTAGAGAGAAGCAATACACCTCTGCAACATAAAGCTTGGCAATCTCGCTGTCTCGTTAATATACTTTAACATTTCACTTCAATTTGTATTCTGCATAAAGCACCAATATAACCTTCAACAGAGAGATATAACACTTGTAGATGACAACTGAAAAAACAACAAATACTATCACTGAGATAAAAATAAAAAAATTAGAATTGATTCTGAAAAATAACAAAATATACACAGATTCTTAAGCATATAAGACCAGTGAAACCCAAAGTATGCCAAAATAATTTATGACTAGACTCAGACCTAATTTTAGGACAAAATCAGCATGAAAATGCTATCCAGCTAAAAAGATGGCTTTGTATTCTCTGCTCCTCTTGTTGCATCTAATATTAATTGCAAACTAGGTGTGGCAGCATGAGAGATGAACATGGCATAAAGAGACTGAGATATACTGTATGATTCTCTTAATGAAATATCCTGTTGTCTTACCTGATAAAAGAGAATTGCAAAACATAGCATGAGATATATCCATACACTTGTAGGTAATCAAGCTCCTTCTGCTGCAGTTGTTCAGGTTCTTCAGCAAAGAAGCTTGTAACTCTTACATTTATACTAGCCTCATTGAAAGAAAAGGGGGAAAAATAACAAAGAAACCTCTGCAGTATTCTGTCTCCTCTGCCCTAGCTTCCTGTTATGAGATTCACTCTATGGTCCCCAACATCTACCAGCAACCTGATGGGGGAGTTTATGGGGGAGGGGGAGAAGAAAAAAAGATAGCGTTAAAAAAAAAAAAAAAAAGCAGTAGCATATTACATGACATCTCCACCTACTGGTAGAAAGAATGAGAGCATCTAGCTTAACATCCTTATTGTCAGAACTGCAAGTTACCTTAAAAAAATCTAGTATAATCAGTACTTAGCCTACATCCACATTGATCTAAAGGAAGAAAATACGAACTATTGAATCTGACCAGTAAATATTTAAGTATTTAAATATTAAATATTTGCTATATACCAATATCTAACATGTTTAAGTATAAAATGTTCATCCCCTTGTAAATCTCCCCTGCTGGAGGCAGGGCCGGCTCTAGGTTTTTTGCGGCCCCAAGCAAAAAAATCCCCCCCCCCCCCTTTTTTTAGTCCAGGGAGGGACTTGGAGGACACGGGCACTGCGAACACCAGAGTTCCCCTTCCTTAGACAAAGGGAGATGGAGAATCACCTGGATCCCAGGGAGGGGTGAGGTTGTCAGTTCACAGCACAAGGGGGCTGGGTTCCTGGGCAAGTGTGTGAGGGAGGAGAGGGGGGGATTGTTTAGAGAGCCAGACATGGAGATCCAGGTAGGAGGCAGGAGGAGGGGGGAGAAGAGGAGACGGAGTCCCAGCAGGTAGGGTAGAATGAGAGTTTTGCAGGGTCCAGGGCAGCACAATTTCTCCAGGCCCCCCCTTTGGAGAAAAAAATAGAAAAAAGGCGTCAAATGCACAAATTGAAGGCTATTTCCATATTAAATGTGAATTGGGTAAATTTGATAGAAACTTAATTTAGTTGGATAATTTTTATTCTACTTATATTGTAATTCATTTTTAAACAAAATTCTGCATTAATAAAAAGGGGAGAGATGTCCAAATGTTGAGCAAAAAAACTGCCCTCTCCCCCCAAAAATAATCATGGCACCTTTAAATCTCACACTCCCTACCCCCACCAGACATGGCAGGGCAAGAATGTCCCAAGTGGCTTTCCAGCTGAGAAAAACTGAAAATACCAGACATTTCACTGGTCCGGTATTTTCTGGGGGCTTTTTACCTGACAGAAGCCACAAATACTGGACTGTCAGGGCCAATACCAGACACCTGGCAGCCTAGTCGTAACTCAAGCTTGCATTTACAATAGGCCAAGGACATAAGTTGAGGGATTTTGGCCCCTTCCCCACTTCGGAAAAAGTTCATAATGGTGGTGGGGGGGCAGGGGTGACATAAATCGGGCTGTTATAAAGCAGGGGCCTCCTGTATTTGTGGCAGGGGTGGGAAACCTCTCTTGGGTTAGGGGACACTGACCCCACAGAAAAATCAGCTGGGGACCACACAAACAGGCTGGCGACCAGCAGGCCTGGCCGGCAGTTTGGACTGTGTCTCAGGGCAGGGGTCTAGGGTGCAGGGTCTGGGAGGAGGGTTATGTGGGTGAAGATATCGGAGTGGGAGTGGCTGGGGGGCCGGACACTTACCTAAAAGTGCTGCTCGCCTGTTTCTCCCACAGGAGCTGCCTGGCCAGGTGCTGGGGGATTAAAAGCCTGAGGGGAGCGGTGATTGATGGGTTCCCGCAGCTGCCATTGTCCAGGTCCAGCCAATGGCCCTCCTAGTGCCCTGCCATGCCCCACCCCACTCCGCCCTCCTAGTGCCCTGCCATACCCCACCCCACTCCGCCCTCCTAGTGCCCTGCCATACCCCACCCCACTCCGCCCTCCTAGTGCCCTGCCGTGCCCCGTCCCACCCTGCCCTCCCAGCGCCCTACCATGCCCCAGTACCGCATCCCAGGGCCAGGCGCAGGCTCCGAGCAACCAGGTGTGGGGTTCCCAGCTCAGGGCAGCCTCCGATGGGCTCCTCACCGCCCTGCTCCTCCTGTGGGCCAAAATGCCGCCCCTGCCAATGTGCCTCCCCAAGCACCTGCTTGGTTTGTTGGTGCCTGGAGCCGGCCCTGGCTGGAGGAGGTGGGGGGAGGATGCTGGGGGAAGGTGTGTGTGAGCAGCAGACAACTTTTACCATGGAGGGTGCTCCTGGGCTCCCCTCCACTTCCTTCTCCTCCCAGCAGGCTTCCCTGGCAGGGGCTTGGTGTCTTCTGCCTCCCTGCGCTGTCCCTGGGAGTGGATGCTGCTCCAACAGTGGAGGCATGTCCGTGTGCTGTGTGCAGCATCGTTGTGTTCCCCTCTAGTGGTGGCTTGGGGTTGGAAGGTGTTCTACCCCAGTGTTGGAGTTAAAGCAGGCCTCTCCAGACACCCTGAAAGCCAGAGTACAAGGGTCCTCTGTTGCAGCCTCCTGGGGCTCTGTGCCCCGGACTGGTGCTCCATGTGCTCCCACATCCACAGGCTGCTGCATGATCCCCAGGCCAAGATGCCTCAGTGGAGGGTGAGCAGCTGTCCCTTGCCACCTGCTGCCTCCACCAGTTTGTGGCACTCACCTGATGGGCTTTCCCTGGCTTTAGATGAAGCCTGGGAGACATTCTAGGAGGGCAGTACCAGCCTAAGGATGAGCATGACCTCCTGGCTGGTGAACATTGAGCTGGTGCTGACCTCATCTGGCTCCTCTTCCTCCACCTCCACACTGGTTCTTCCCCCTGAGAGGGTGACTATGGCACCTCCAGCCCAGAGTCCAGAATGATATGAGGGGAGGGACTGAGCCCCCTCCCAAGATATGGTGAAAATGGTCATAATAAGGGCAGATTTAGGGTGTCTCCCCAGAGCAGGAGCTGCACTCCCTGGCCTTGGCATAGGCCTGCCTAAGTTCTTTAATTTTCATATGCACATGCTCCTGGGTGCGCAGGTGGCCCTTGGTGGCCAGGCTATTTCACTAGGAGGGTGATGAAGCACTGGAATGGGTTACCTAGGGAAATAGTGGAGTCTCCATCTCTAGTGGTGTTTAAGTCTCGGCTTGACAAAGCTCTGGCTGGGTTGATTTAGTTGGGATTGGTCCTGCCTAGAGCAGGAGGCTGGACTTGATGACCTTCTGAGATCTCTTCCAGCTCTATGATTCTAAGATGTTGGAGTTCCTGCATCTGGTGAAGAGATCCTGGAGGTTTGCCTCCTCTCCCCAGACCTCAGTGAAGTCCAGGAACTCTGCACCAGACCATGAAGTCGCATGTCCAAGCAGGATTTGGGGAGTAGGCTGCCTGCTTAGCTGCAGCCATGGAGGGCTTGGTGGGAGCATGGAGGTGGCTCATGGCAGCAACAAAAGCTATGGAGCCTACCACAGCGTGGCACAGGACAGGCAGGGACTGCATTGTGCCACAAGCCCTTACCTGTGTGGCTGCAGCTTTAAGGGCTGTGGAAGAGGAACTATGGGGTTCTGATGAATATGGACAGAGTGTCCAGTAGGGCATCTGTGGGGAGCCCTGGAGCCACTTATTTTGAAATAAGGTGCCCATTATTTCGAAATTATTTTGGAATAACGGGCTTTCTATGCAGACACTCACTTTGGGTATGTCTACACTAAAAAGTTAATTTGAACTAACGGACGTTAGTTCGAATGAACTTTGATAGGCGCTACACTATCGCTCCATTAGTTCGAACTTAATTCGAACTAACGGAGCGCTTAGTTCGATCTAGGTAAACCTCATTCCACGAGGACTAAGCCTAGTTCGAACTTACTAGTTCGAATTAAGGGCTGTGTAGACCCTTAATTTGAACTAGTGGGAGGCTAGCCCTCCCCAGCTTTCCCTGGTGTCCACTCTGGGCACAACCAGGAAAATTCCTCTCCTCTCCCCCAGCCCCGGGCCCTTAAAGGGGTAGACTCTGGCCAGACGGCACTTGAGACAGCCAGCCCTGCCAGCAGTCTCTGCCCCTGACCCAGTGGCCCCACCATGAGCCAGGCAGCCAGTGGCAGCGAGCCGTCCCCTGCCCAGTACCCCAGCACCCAGGGGCCAGCCAGGGGCTGTAGACGGCGCACGGCCCCCTGAACTAGTGCGGAGGTCATGGACCTCATTGAGGTTTGGGGGCAGGCCCCCAATCTCCATGATCTTCACAGTAGGAGGAGGAATGTGGCCATCTATGGCCGCATAGCGACTGCCATGGCCCGAAAGGGACACAGGTGCTCCCGGGAGCAGGTGCGCATTAAAGTGAAGCAGCTGCGGCAGGGGTACACCAGGGCCACCAGGGGCGGCGCCACTGCAGGGGCTGACACCTGCCCCTACTTCCCCGCCCTCGACCGACTCTTGGGGGGCGGGGCGGTCCGTGCCAGCCCGGGGGACAGCGAGCCGGGACTGGAGGGGCCACCGCAGGGTGTCCCAGCGTCCAGGGAGACCGTACCAGGTAAGTAGTTCGAATTAAATAGTTCGGGGGAGGGGGGGGAAGGCGGGAGGGAGACCAGAGACCACGCACTTAGGCCATGCCTTCCACGGATCACGCAGACACCTGTTCACGTGCTCGCACGTGCCATGCCACCCTTGGGCAGGTGGCTCCAGCTGCGTGACACCCAGGGGCCATGGCCCAATAGCCACATGCTTGTGCGAAGAGACCTGACATGCTCCCAACCCCGGGGCAGGACCCAGCAGGATGCTTTCCCTTCACATGTCCCCTCTACACGGAGGCAGAGGACATCTCTCCCTTCCCTCCCGCCGCCCCGGCCACACTATAAATGGCACAGGGACATGGGTGTGGTCTTGGGGCAGCTCCCAGTCCCGGGGAGAGCCAGACATCCTGACCATGGCCTCTGTACAAGCACAGCGGCTGTGACGGTGCAGGACATGGTCACCCTCACGTTGCGGGGTGGGGGAGAGGGCTGGGCATCATCCTCTGCGTCCCCAGGGAGAACTGACCACTTCTCTTCTTTCTCTACAGCTGCACCAGATGCTCATGCAGGGCGCACCACCCCGCCCGGGACATGCTCCCGTACCCGCGGCCTGCTCCGGACCGCCAGCACGGAGCAGGAGTATTGGAACCAGCAGCTGGGGTCCTTGCGAGCCATGCACCACACACTGCATGCCTGGATGCGGGCAGACCTGCAGCTCCGCCATGAGCTGCTGGCTGAGGTCCAAGGGCTGAGCACAAACCTGCAGGCCCTGCTGCAGAGCATGGTGCCCCGTGCTGGTCCTGCGCCTGCTGCCCCCCCAACTGCTGTCCCTCCTCCCACTCCTGCCCCCCATCCCACCTCTTCCTCCTCAACCCCCACACCCTCTTCCTCAATGTCCACACCCCCCACCTCAACCTCCGCACCCTCCACCCCATCCCCCCAGGGACGCCGAGACCCCCTCCCTCGCCGTGCTGGGAGGCGGTTGGCCCGGCGAGACCCCCACCCCTGATCCTTGAGTTTCCCCACCCCCTCCTTTCCCTTGCTTCCCTCTTCCAGCTCCCTCCTCCCAGTTTTCCCCCTCCCCTCTCCCAGCCTCTCTCTTCCCCTCTCCCACCTCCTTTTCCCAGTTTCCCCGTTTTATTAAATAAAGAGATTCTATTTTTGAACACACGTGTCCTTTATTTTGTACATCAGGAAGGGGGGCTAGGGAAGGGTAAGTGGAAGGAGGTGAGGGAGGAATGGGGTACGAGCCCCCGATGGGGAGGACTGGGCTTGCTCTGCGGGCTCCTTGGGGTGGAAGCTCTCCTGCAGCCCCTCAATTGCCTCCTCTCCCCGGATGGCAGCCTGCGGCAAGTGCAGCCGGTCTGATGGCCGAGTGCTGTGATGTGCCGAGTGTGGGTACTCCGGGCTCTCCAAGCCAGGACTGCTTTGCAAACGGGGCACCCCTGAGAACTGTCTGTCTGGGGTGGGGGTCGGGTCCCTTTAAGCACAGTCCTCGAATAGCCTGAGACAGCAGCTCCACGCTCTAAGTCCTCATCTGATGCCCTGCCGGCACTGCTTCCGGCCATCCTTAACCCCGCCTCAGGGTCCACTTAATGTGGACATGCTAGTTTGAATTAGCAAAACGCTAATTCGAACTAGTTTTTTAGTCTGGATCTGTTAGTTCGAATTAGCTTAGTTCGAATTAACTAATTCGAACTAAGTTAGTTCGAATTAGCGCTGTAGTGTAGACATACCCTTTGTTATTATGCTAGTTATTTTGAAATAGCACTGCTGTTCAGACATGCCCTTAGAGAGATAAATATCACGGAGGGAGATTCTAAGTTAGGTGCTAATGTGGACACAAGAACAAATGGATATAAACTGGCCATTAATGTGCTTGAAATTACGAAAAGGCTTGTAACCATCGGAGGAGTGAAGTTCTAGAACAGACTTCCAAAGGGAACAGTGAGGGCAAAAACCCTAGCTGGTTTCAATGCACATTTTGATAAGTTTATGGAGGGGATGGTATGATGAGACTGCCCACAATAGCATGTAGCCAATCTGTGACTGCTAGAAACAAATATCTCTATTGATTGATGATGGGGCACTAGATTTTGAGAGCTCTGAGCTACTGCAAAATATTCTTCCCAGAAGTCTGGCTAGTGGGTCATATCTGAGGCTCGGAAAGAATTGTCTGAAATCAGATTGGTAGAGACCCTGGTGGTGGAGGGAAGAGGTTTCACCTTTCTCTGTAGCATAAGGCATGCATAACTTTCAGATTTAAACTATTGTAAATGGTAGAGTCTCTGTAATTTGAAGTTTTTAAATCATTTTGAATTATGGGTCTCTTACACGATTGAGTGGGTGAGATTGTGGCCTGCAATGTGCTGCAGGTAGAATTAGATTATCACGATGGTCCCTTCTGACCATAATTTATGCTGACTGCCAGTGGTCGTAAGAGACTGAAATGGCAGACCCAGTCACACACTGTTTTGCTCTAGTCATGCTCTTTATGTCAGCAACAGATGGTGTGTTTTAGGAGTCACCGTGCTGTTGGAGGATTCCCTATAGCAAGGTGAATCAGCCACAGCTGGTTACATATATAATGTTGATTTCTCTGGGAGTGTGGTACAAACACTGCATACTACAGACTTTAGGACAACATATCTGGACTACAAATGCAAGGTGAAAGTTTAAAATAATTCTTGGTATCACAGAAATCAATATATTGCTTTTTGGAAAAACTGATTATGGAGACTAGTTTTAATGCTTGAAAAAAGATGAACATAAGACAGAAACAGAGAGATTCTGTGTGAGAATAGGAAAAACAGCCAACTTCTGAGCTGACAATCATGAATTAGACACACAGAAGAAAGAAATAATTTTAACTCTCTAACCACCGCTAACCTTTAGCCACTATAGCTGAGATGTAGCATTTATTCTGCATGGTCTTCGTCTTGCTGTTTTGTTTTATTTTTATTTAATTATTGTATTGTTTTATCTGTCTTTTTCTCAGCATTGTGATGATTGCTGATTGTCAATGCTGTTTTTCATTTCATGTATTGGACCTATTTCTCCACTACCTTGGTTATACAGTCTTTTGTACTTGTGCAAATAAAATGCGGACATTCAGAATTGTTGGGGATTTGTACTGGTTCACCTTGCACAGGGTGCAGAAGATAATGGCAGCTCATTCTAGAGTTTGAGAAAAAAAG
This sequence comes from Pelodiscus sinensis, assembly GCF_052426305.1. NCBI lineage: Eukaryota > Metazoa > Chordata > Testudines > Trionychidae > Pelodiscus > Pelodiscus sinensis. Next base: position 38,647,827 of record NC_143058.1, on the reverse strand, counting down.
CAAAGTTACAGACTTAGACTATCCATATAATAACACAGATTTTTTTCCAAATCAACTTTATTATACCTTTTTGTTTTGTCTGTGATTTGTAAATGAAAAAAAAATGTTTTAGCTTGTTTAAGAATGTCAGAAAGAGGCAATAATGCATTTTTTTCCAGAAAGACATACCATTCATTTCCATTGTTGATAATTATTAAATTGTAGATCATGTCAATCAGGTGTTTACTGAAGATGGAACTACTAGAGAGCAGATTCTGCTTTATTATACAAACCTTAAATCTTGTAAATATTCAGTCGGAAACTGAACATACTAAGGGTCTATTTCATAATCCTTGCAACTAGGTTTTGGCTGAACAAAAGTTATGGGAGAAAACCATGAGCCAAATTCATTTCAGCAAAAATGACAAGTGACTGGCATTGCAACTTAGCTCTGCTGCAGCTGTGTTGGCTTCCAAATATCTCCAAGCCTTTGAACCTACTCAGTACAGCCAAGAGGGGGTCCATGATCTCAAGGTAAGCCTCTGCCCCTCTTTTTTTTCTGCATAGTTGTACCACTGAAGTTTCAGGAGTAGGGTAGCTCTCTTTAGACTTCCTTTTGGAATGCGAGAACAATGTGCCAGGTTGCCAGGTGTCCTGTTTTCAACTGAACACCTGGACAAAAAAAGGTGTGATGTGTCTCACATAGAGAGCCTCTTATCAGCTAGTCTAGTTTCAAAGCAAGTGGCTATGTCAATGATGTTGAGCTTTATAATAAAATTACCCTCAAATTTATCAGCAGTTAAGCAATTAGTTACAAAAAGCAGTACCTGAGGAATCTGCTACACTATTTGAAGGAACCATGAACCTTGGCCTGAGGTGAGGGAAGGCTTGGTTTTTGTGCCACCTTTTTTTTCTGGCACAGGAAAAGCAAACAAGATTATTGCAAACATGGGGTGTGTTTTTCAGTCAAAAATTACTTAGTACCTACAGTCACATTCTGATGCTACTATAGGAAATGTGAGTGTTCAATGGCTGAAAGAGGATTTGGCCCAGCCCCTTTTGCTCCAACCCACGCCAGCTGCTGAGGGGCACTTGACCCTGCATGCCCCTTCCCAAGTGCGTTGCATAGATGAGGAGCTCACTGGTTTTCCACAAGTCTTGGAATACTGGGGAAGTTCTAGAAGACAGAAAGAAAGCTAATGTTGGGCAAATATATAAAAAGAGTAAATAGGGTGACCCAGTTAATTAATGGATTGTCAATCTGAGTAAGACAATGCCATTGCTGATACAGGATTGATGTAATAAAGAATTAAAGGCCAGCAATATGAGTTTATGGAAAATAAATTTTGTGGTGAGATTACGCATTTAGTTAATAAAGGGAATTATGGTGAGTAATTGATTTAGACTTCTGTGAGACATTTTACATTGTACCAAATTACATTTTGATTTAAAAACTAAAATTATATAGAATTGACATGAATATATTGAATAAATTAAGAGTTGGCTAACTGATAGCTCTCAAAATGTAATTGTAAAGGGGAGTCATCATGATCAGTTTTTGACACTACACTATTTAATATTTTCGTCGATGACCAGGAAGAAAATCGTTTCTAATATCTTGCTGATGACACAAAAACTGAGGGAAGTGGTAAATAATGAAGAGATAGGTCATTGATATGAAACGATCTGGATAGCATAATATTAGGATGCAAGCAAAAATATGCATTATTAATATGGCTAAATAAAAATGTGTACAGCTAGTAACAAAAATGTAGGCCATCCTCACAGGAAGGGACTCTATTCTGGTAAGCAGTGACTGAAAAAATCTGGGGATTGTGGTGGATAATCAATGGAACATGAGCTCCCAATATAATGCTGTGGTCTAATGGATAATATAAAGGTGCATACACAAGAAAAGCTAGAGTACAAATAAAGAGTTTATTTTAGCTCTGTATTTGTCACTGGTATGACCATTGTAGGTGTAGGCCGGTAGGCCTCCCGGAGAGGTTCCTCTGCCTCTGGCTTAGTGGGCAGCACGTCCGCCCCACTGCGCAGCCTCTTAAAATAGTCCCTCAAGACTCTAGTCCCAAAGTCCAATTCCTGACCTTCCGTCAGGTCAGAGCGAGAGGCAATTAGTTCAGGGGCCCAGCCTTGCTTCAGGCCGAAAGGGGAGGCAAATGTTCCGGCACCCGTCCTTCCTTCCTGACCAGGTCACAGGTGCAGGGTTCATCACTGTCCCAAGGCCAGGGAAGAGCTAGCAATAAGCTCCCACAGTTTTGGATGCCTTAGTCCTCAGTCAGGGGCGAGGCAGCAGCAATAGTCCTGTCTCTTTAAGAGTCCCACGCCAGCTTCCAGGCTGGGCAGTCCAAACACAGTACGTGTGTCCAGAGGCCCCAAGCCTGTCACAGGCAGGGGCAGCAAACACAGTAACTGAGCCCTGGCCTTGGTACAAAGCAGGGCAAAAACAGTAACTGAGCCCTGATCCTGGGGCAGGGCGGGGCAAACACAGTAACTGAGCCCTGGCCCTGGGGCATGGCGGGGCAACAACCCAAACAATACTAGAGGCCCAGGCCTGGGTACATGCTGGGCTGCAAACAAACACCATAGCAGTTCAGCCAGAGGGAGCCAGGCCCTGGTTCAGGGTGTGGCAGCAAACACCCATGTTTAGGGAAGCTCCTGGTTTGGGAGGAGAGCAGGTAGTTCACCTGCAGTGGTGGTGAGGGGGGAGACTGCCACCCAATAGGTGGGTGGCGGGGGGGGGGGAGCCTGCATGCCCACCTACTCTACTGCTCCCTGGCCCAGGGCCCTAGAAGCAGCAGGACAGCTGCTTCTGGCACAGCGGGGGCTCCAGCCTGAAACGCGCTGGCCTAGGGCTTTTACCAGCCTGAGGTATTCCCTGGGCCACTTCCTTTCTCCCCCTCAGCTGATACCTGATTCCCTGGCAGGTCCCCTGGGGAGTCAAGGAGGGTCTCCTCTGGCAGGAGTCCCATCGTCCCAATACAGGCCTCAATGGCTTTCAGGACCTCCGGCTCCAGCTGGTAGGCTGGCTGCAGCAGGCAGGGTTGTCTGGGATGGCCCTTGGGGCACTGCTCGTCCAGTAGCTCTGGCCGGCTCACAGAGTTCGGGGGTGCCGACTGGCACCAGGGTTCAGGGAGGTCCTCCTGACTCTCAGGTCTGTCAGGGCATGTCTATACTATCCTCCTAATTTGAACTAGGAGGGTAATGTAGGCATACCGCACTTGCAAATGAAGCCCGGGATTTGAATTTCCCGGGCTACATTTGCATAAGCCGGGCGCCGCCATTTTTAAATCCCGGCTAGTTCGAACCCCGTGCCGCGCGGCTACACGCGGCATGGAGTAGCTAGTTCTGATTAGGCTTCTAATCCGAACTAGCTGTACTCCTCGTGGAATGCGGAGTACAGCTAGTTCGGATTAGGAAGCCTAATCTGAACTAGCTACTCCGTGCCGCGTGTAGCCGCGTGGCACGGGGTTCGAACTAGCCGGGATTTAAAAATGGCAGCACCCGGCTTATGCAAATGAAGCCCGGGAAATTCAAATCCCGGGCTTCATTTGCAAGTGCAGTATGCCTACATTACCCCGCTAGTTCGAACTAGCGGGGTAGTGTAGACATACCCTGAGGTCCTCCGGACTCTCAGGTCTGGCTGGAGGGGCCTGCCGGTTCGACGGGTACTCATGGACCTGGGGTACAGGCGGGCGTCGGGGCTCTGGCAGGTCCTCGGGGTCCTTTTCTGCAGGCCCAGTCCCTACCCCAGTCTCCCTCTGAGGGAGCCCGGTGTAGGCCTCTGGTTCCTCTGAGTCATAGGTCAGGCTGGTTGGTTGGCCTAACCAGGTCTCTGTGGCAGGGAGTTCCGGACAGGTCTCTGTATTCCCGACGCTGGGCCCTGACTGAGCTCTCAGTTTGGCTCTTTATAGTCCTCGTCCTACCCTCTGACTTCTGGTCAGGTGATAGGGAGGACTAGGCTGTGCCCAAAATGGCTCCCGGAGGGGGATTCCCTCCCCGGGGGTGGTGGATGGCCTCGCCACCTCATTATAGTAGGAATACTCTGTCCAGTTCTAGTGTCCATGATTAAAGAAGGTTGTTGATAAATTGGAGAGGGTTCAGAGAAGAGCCACAAGAAGGGTAAAATGTTCTTTAGCGTGTCCATGCTCTTTGAGTCTAACTATTCATCTTAACAAAGAGAATGTTATGGAGTGATTTGATTACAGTCTATAAATACCAACATGGCAACATATATTTGATGATGGGCTCTTCAATCTAGCAGGAAAAGGTATAACATAATCCAATGTTTGGAAGTTGAAGCTTCACAACTTTTTAGCCATTTGGGATGCTGCAGCAAGGCATATAATAACTGAAGTGCTTTGGTTACTGTCATCTGAGAGGAGGTATCTGAGTCTCTAGCTATCATCTTTGGAAAATCATGGGAGACAGGAGAGATTCCAGAAGACTAAAAAAGGACAAATATAATTCCCATTTATAAAAAGGGAAATAAGAGCAACCCAGGAAACTACAGACCAGTTAGTTTAACTTCTGTGCCAGGAAAGATAATGGAACAAGTAATTAAGGAAATCATCTGTAAACACTTGGAAGGTGGCAAGGTGATAGGGAACAGGGAACAGCTAGCATGGATTTGTAAAGAACAAATCACGTCAAACCAATCTGATAGCTTTCTTTGATAGGACAACGAGTCTTGTGGATAAGGGAGAAGTGATGGATGTGGTATACTTAGACTTTAGTAAGGCATTTGATACGGTCTTGCATGATATTCTTATCAATAAACTAGGCAAATACAACTGAGATGGGGCTACTATAATGTGGGTGCATAACTGTCTGGATAACCATACTCAGGGTATGTCTACACTACCACCCTAGTTCGAACTAGGTGGTAATGTAGGCAACCGGAGTTGCAAATGAAGCCCGGGATTTGAATTTCCTGGGCTTCATTTGCATCTCGCTGGGCGCCGCCATTTTTAAATTTCCGCTAGTGCGTGAAATGAGGAGTAATGGTAGTTTGGAATAGGAAGCCCAGTCCGAACTACCTAGTCCATGCTGCGTGTAGCCGCGCGGCACGGAGTCCGCACTAGCGGACATTTAAAAATGGCGGCGAGTGGCGAGATGCAAATGAAGCCCGGGAAATTCAAATCCCGGGTTTCATTTGCAACTCCGGATGCCTACATTACCACCCTAGTTCGAACTAGGGTGGTAGTGTAGACATACCCTCAGAGAGTAGTTATTAATGGTACACAATCATGCCGGAAGGTACAAGTGGGGCTCCGCAGGGGTCTGTTTTGGGACTGGCTCTGTTCAATATCTTCATCAACGATTTAGATATTGGCATAGAGAGTATGCTTATTAAGTTTGCAGATGATACCAAGCTGGGAGGGGTTGCGACTAATCTGGAGGATAGGGTCATAATTCAAAATGATCTGGACAAATTGGAGAAATGGTCTGAGATAAACAGGATGAAGTTTAATAAAGACAAATGCAAAGTGCTCCACTTAGGAAGGAACAATCAGTTTCACACATACAGAATGGGAAGCGACTATCTAGGAAGGGATACAGCAGAAAGGGATCTAGGGGTTATAGTGGACCACAAGCTGAATATGAGTCAGCAGTGTGATGCTGTTGCAAAAAAAGCAAACATGATTCTGGAATGCATTAACAGATGTGTTGTGAGCAAGACACAAGAAGTCATTCTTCCACTCTACTCTGTGCTAGTTAGGCCTCAGTTGGAGTATTGTGTCCAGTTCTGGGCACCGCATTTCAAGAAGGATGTGGAGAAATTGGAGAGGGTCCAGAGAAGAGCAACAAGAATGATTAAAGGTCTAGAGAACATGACCTATCAAGGAAGGCTGAAAGAATTGGATTTGTTAAGTTTAGAAAAGAGAAGATTGAGGGGGGACATGATAGCAGTTTTCAGATATCTAAAAGGGTGTCATAAGGAGGAGGGAGAAAACTTGTTCATCTTGGCCTCTGGGGATAAAACAAGAAGCAATGGGCTTAAACTGCAGCAAGGGAGGTTTAGGTTGGACATTAGGAAAATGTTCCTAACTGTCAGGGTAGTCAAACACTAGAATAAATTGCCTAGGGAGGTTGTGGAATCTCCCTCTCTGGAGATATTTAAGAGTAGGTTAGATAAATGTCTATCAGGGATGGTCTAGACAGTATTTGGTCCTGCCATGAGGGCAGGGGACTGGACTCGATGACCTCTTGAGGTCCCTTCCAGTCCTAGTATTCTATGATTCTATGATTCTATCTTCTGAGTGGGACAATTGCCATGCAGTTCTGCAAAACATATATACATAAGATATTCCATGAACCTCAGGAGACCATGCATGTGGGGGAAGATAGCAGATTAAGCTGCAAACTTCTTCATCCCCACAGCTTACATAAACTTAAAACTAGCAAGTCTAAGAATTTTTTTTAATGATTTCATATTCTTTTATGTTACATAAATAAAAAGTGCTGTCATCACCCTGAAAATGCACTTCAGAAAATGCTTGTTTTTATTGTCAAATTTATAGAGAAAAAGTTTACAATGAGTATTTATATGGCACCTAAGACAAGAAACTATAAAAATATAAATATGTCCAGCATTTTCAAGACATGTTATAATCATAGAAATTATCACCATTAAAGAATTCTAAAAATGATATCCTTGAAGTTTTCAGGAATAAATGTTTATTGCTGTACCTAAATGAAAGCTTTTATCTCTACTAGTCAAGTTCCTCATTTATAGCTAAGTGCTGTCCTTGGTGCTGAACTACAGCTCTTCCTGCACAGACTTTCCATGCAAAAATACTTCTAAGTATATTGTGTTTGTAATATTAATAAATTTTTCTACACATCTGGATAGTTAATCCAGAATGCATAGGTCCTCTGAGGGCCAAAAACATGGGCCTAAAACATCAATTAAATGTTTGCATTCTAAAGTTTATTCTATGTAAATCAATTATTGATTTCACTTTTCATAAAACAATCACTGTCACACAAGCTATATTTCATTGAAATCTACAATAGAATTGATTCAATACCAGTGTGGCCTACTTCACAAAATGGGTGAAAATCTACTAATTGTTTTTAACCACACAATAAGAAGATAAGGTTAATCAATTATTGAAAACAATGTAACAGAGATGGAAAAGACCCAGTGAAGATTCACTGACATTGTTTTAAATCATTATGTATAGCTTTCATAGTGTGCAATCAAAATACATACTGATTATTTATAAATCAATACATTTAATAGAATCATAGAATCACAGAACTGGAAGGAACCTTGAGAGGTCATCGAGTCCAGTCCTCTACCCTCATGGCAGGACCAAGTATTGTCCAGATCATCCCTGACAGGTGTCTGTCTAACCTGCTCTTAAATATCTCCAGTGATGGAGATTCCACAATCCACCTCGGCAATTTATTCCAGTGTTTAATCACCGTGACAGTTAGGAAGTTTTTCCTAATGCCCAACCTAAACCTTCCTTGCTGCAATTTAAGCCCATTGCTTCTTGTCTTATCCTCATAGGCCTAGGAGAACAATTTTTCTCCCTCTTCCTTGAAACTCCCTTTTAGATACTTGAAAACCACTATCATGTCCCCTCTCAGTCTTCTCTTTTCTAAACTAAACAAGCCCAATTCTTTCAGTCTTCCTTCATAGGTCATGTTTTCTAGACCTTTAATCATTTTTGCTGTTCTTCTCTGGACCTTCTCCAATTTTTCCACATCTTTTTTGAAATGCGTTACCCAGAACTGGACACAACACTCCAAGTGAGACCTCATTAACACAGAGTAGAGCGGAAGAATTACTTCTCGCACTTTGCTCACAATGCTCCTGTAAATTCATTCCAGAATCATGTTTGTGTTTTTGCAACAGTATCACACTGTTGACTCATGTTTAACTTGTCAACCACTATGATGCCTAGATCCCTTTCAGCAGTACTCCTTCCTGTATGTGTGAAACTGATTGTTCCCTCCTCTGTGGAGTACTTTGTATTTTCTTTATTAAACTTCATCCTGTTTACCATTTCTCTAGTTGTCCAGATCATTTTGAATTTTGACCCTGTCCTCCAAAGTACTTGCAACCACTCCTAGCTTGGTATCATCTGCAAAATTTATAATTTTACTTTCTATGCCATCTTCTAAATAATTGATGAAGATATTGAATAGAACTGGTCCGAAAACAGACCCCAGTGGAATCTCATGTTATGCCCTTTCAGAATGATTGTGAACTGTTAATAACTACTCTCTGAGAATGGTTATTCAGCCAAGTATACACACACCTTATAGTAGCCTCATCTAGGTTGCATTTCCCTAGTTTAATGTTCAGAAGGTCATGCGAGACCATGTCAAATGCCTTACTACTTACTGCTGCTTTATTGAAATGGAAGTAGCCGTGTATGATAGTTTCCATTATTGTCTAGCTTCTTTTGCCCACTTCTGAATTTTTCTCTCTTTTTAGTAGAAATGTTCCAATGTTGGTCTCTGCCTAAATGAAAACCGTAGATCTAGTGGTGAGTTCTGTCTGCCTTGTTCCTGTCAAAGGATGCAAATCTTTAAGACGGGTTTTGGGCTGTTTTGTGCCAGTGGAGTGATCTAAGGTGGACAGAATTTATCCGTGACTTTGGTACGAATATTGTTGCAAAGTTTAACAAAAAATCTTTTAGTAGTTTCTGAGTATGGGAATATATAAAAAGATATCTCCCTTCTTTAAAAAAAATGCAAGAATTATGCCAGAGTTTGATTTAATCCATCCCTATTCAGTAAAGTCCATAAGTGCTGAAGTCATATTGAAGTCTTTGTTCACATGTGGAATATCCTCCTTACTTGGTCCACCATACCACTACCCTTTCCTTATTTAAACTCATAGACTATGTCTACATTGGCGGCTTCTTGTTCAAGAACAACTGTTCTTGCACAAAAACTTGCCTATCTACACTACATGTGCGTTCTTGCGCAAGTAAATTTACTTTGTTTTACAACATTAGCATTGTAAAACAAGGGCTTCTTCCAGAAGAGTTATTCCTCTCCCCACAAGGAATAAGCCCTCTTGCGCAAGAGCTCTTCCACAAGAGGGCAGTGTAGACAGGCAACATGAATTTCTTGCGCAAGAAGCCCCTATGGTTAAAATGGCCATCAGAGCTTTCTTGCACAAGAAAGCATCCACATTGTTATGGATGCTCTTGCGCAAAAGCACATCTCTTGCACAAAAGCACATGCCAGTGTAGACACACTCTTGTGGAAGACGTTTTGCTCAAGAAATCTTCGGCAAAACAGTTCTTGTGCAAGAAGCTGCCAGTGTAGATGTAGCCTATATACTGAAAACTCAACTATACCCCTAACCTCTGTCAATAATATTTTCACATCTTTAAACACAAAACAAACAAAATTAGACCACCAAATTGTACAGAAACCTAACCTGAATAATGTCATTATTGAAATTCTGTAACCTTCGTCTTTCTGTACTCTTTCCTGCCTTTTGATACCTGAATTCAAGTCACAGACTAAATGTACAATGGAAACTCTTTCAGGAAGTAATCATGTCTTCGTGTGTTCTGTGAAGACCATTGTACAATTCTGGAAACTACAAAATGGCATAAACTCAGGTCACTTTCAAAAATATGAAGTCTCTTTTGAATACTACATCTGTTCAACAAATTTAGTTTAATAATGGCTACACATTTTCCCAGTTACCACAACCAGACCCAATGAGAAAATAAAAACAAAACAACTCTTCTGAGAAGAATAGAAGCAAAATGCATTGTGATAGCCAACACATTTTAGCAAAATTTTTCAAAGCTAATACTATATCTAATAATACTCTCCAGAGTATACCTGCAACCAATTGGTCTCATTCATGATTTAATTTACCAGATAGTAATCACTATTTGGATGCAAATAAATGTTGTCCATTGAACAAATTTCATTTTCTAATTTTCTTATTGGCTAATTGTCTTGAATTTGGGATAGCTAGAAGAATCTTTCTGCTCATTCAAGCATGCTGATAGAGTTGGTTTATACTAGAAATATCTCTTTGCAACTCAGAGCATGACTAAGAGTCATCTACATAGGAAATAACTTTTCTATTAAATCATGCAAAAACATTTACCCAAAAGAGATGGAGCAAAAGGTCAAACTCTAGCTTCCATAGAAAAAGAGGTATGATTTGTTGATTTAAGAATATTTGACATGTAACACTGACAATTTGTTTTAACAGTCTGAAGCTTTAAATCTTGAATATCAATGTCATCTGTCATTAAATAATTGCCTGACACCTTCTATTTCTGACAACTCTGAAAATTCAAATTGATAAAAATCTAAGAGTTGAAAAATGAGTATCAATATTATCCATTGAATATATATTTGCCAAGCCTATACATAGAATATAAAATGTAGGAAGCAATGCACCTGTGCCTTCTATAATCAGTAGATTTTTGTCTGAAAGAAAGAACTTACAAGTATTCAGAACTTCTACTTTTTTTCTTTCAATTGTGCATCGGTACAAACTCATAACAGGTCGGATTCTCTGGAGGGATAGGGCTGCTTTGTGCCTCTTCCTGAGTATAGAATAATCCCAAAACTCTTTAGCCACTTGGGAAATTCCTCCTGCCTACGAGAATTCTTCAAATTATATAGCTGCCATCATAGGTTTATACTCCTCCCATTCTCCAAGGATATGATCAGAGCACTTGTGGTCTGGCTTATCCGGTCCATTCTGGGCTATTGGTATTTATCACTTATCAAACTACTCTCAATTACATGTTGGAATGAACTGTTTCTCAGCAGTTTAAAGTCACTTTTAACCACCTGCCCCAATACCCCAACTGTGATGAGCAGAGATCAGTGTCTGTGAGGAATCTAGGCATAACGTCTCTTCCATTTTGTGGTTGAAACATTTTACTTACATTGCTTAAGTGGAATGCAAGGCACTGCCATGTGTGTGTTTCCAAGAGCAATACTCAAATCCAGCTTTTCAATCCTGAGCTGACAGCTGTTGTGGGCAACAAAAATCAATGTGTCCAGCTCACAGACAGGAAGAAGCTACTAACAGCAAGCCAGTGGGTGTGCTTTTTGCAAATGCAAAATGTAGAATTTTTAAGAAAGAGAAAAGAATGTAAATGTTACAGAACATAGAATATACTGGGATTTATGGGAGGCATGATGTTTAAAACAACAAACTAAAACAGAACTAACAGTAACACAACAGTAAACTAAAAATTCCTTGGTTTGGGATCTGCCCTGGTCCTTTGACTCTACATGTGAAGCTCCATCTTCCCAAAGACATTCTTCATGCTCGGCTTCTCAAACAGACACGTGAATCTCAAATATTTGGAGCTAGACAAATTGAAACTGAAAATACAATGACAATTTTAACAGGGAGTTAACCATTGTTATAATTTACCATAGGAAAGGGGAAATGTATCTATACTTATCAGAAAATCTCCCTTCTTCATGTAATAAAATCCACAGATCGGCTTCAATGATACTCCAGTGTTCTTGCAATGTGGCAGCAGAACCCGTCTGATCAGTTATGGGCATTAAGGTAATGCTCTTCCCTCAAAATTCCCACCAGGATTTTTTTTGCCTCCACAGTGGCTAGTGACTCAAGCAGGCCCCTCTGTTGCCAAACTGTATTTTAAAATATTTTGACTAAAAATTCAGTTCTACAATGTGTCAGATTCATAGCTGTATCCCAGAGCTGTGCTTGATTTTTGGTGAGATTATCCCCTAAGCTTCACTTCCCCCTCTGAGAAGTCCTGTGGCACCTTATAGACTAACAGATATATTGGAGCATAAGCTTTCTTGGGCAAAGACCCATTTTGTCAGATGCATGTAGTAGAAATTCCAGAGGCAGGTATTCTTGTTGTTCTTGCAGATTCAGACTAACACGGCTACCCCTCTGAGGAATTTTTGGTGGATGCTGCTCCTGTGGACGTCTGAGAGGAAGACAGGCTGAGAAAAGCCAGAAGTAAGAAGAAACATTTCTGTCTTCCGCTTCCTTCTTTTCCTGTGTGTCTCATTGGGCCACTTGTCTGGTTCTGTGGACATGACTCTGTTGCCCTGACAGCTTGGTCTGGGTGGCATTCACCTGAGCTGTCTTTCCTGAGCAGGAAAGGTGCCAGGTATAATTTTAGAGACTGATTTTCTTAGGCAATATGCAGCCTAGACCAGGTGGGGTTTTCTATCATCCCATTTTCCCTAGTAGGAAAGAAGGATCTGGCAATCCAAAGCCAGAAGGGTAGAATACCAGATGGACATTGCAAAGTCCATATATCCCACAGCAGCAAGCAAAAATATTCTGGTTATTTCTGCTACATGCCACCCATCATGACTTTTTTTTTTAATTACACTTACCTGGTACCAAAAAAAGTTATTCTGAATTGTATTAGCCTTTGTCCAAGTTTACAACACAATGGCCAGAAGAAAAAAAAAGGAACAAAAATAGAAATAACTTCTGTGTTGATTAAAGGAAAGATACTGCATTGTAATTTTATATATAATGAGTAATTTCATTCTGGCTTTCACAGGTAAGGGCATGGAATATTTTTTACTCAGATTCATAGTATTTTCGAATCTAGATTCATAGTATTTTCAAGATACAAAGCTAGTTACTCCATTCTCAGCTCCACAATGCTTAAATTGTTGATGTCACATGTAGCTTTCTTGTCACATTTATGGAGTGACTATAGAAGCAGAAAAAGATTGTGTAGATTTGCTCAAAAATCCCCTTGTTGCTTCTTTCTTCATAATGGAAACTCCTTCCTTGCCCAGCAACAGCAGATTGTATTTGCTTCTACTTATATTTCTGTGGTGAATCAACAGTACATCCTAGTGCCAGTCTTCTTGTCACATATGCACTATACACACTGTTTGATTCTGTCCCTATATACCAAATTGAGCTACACAATCAAGCCTATACATCACACATGTATTTTAGAGCCAGGCGAAAAATGTACTTTAGTTTTAATCCACTATTTTAAAGATGCATGGTTGTGATCTGGGGTATTAACACCTTTAGCTACTCATCTGTTTCTATACCTTCTTACAGTCATGGATCTTTAAGTACACATTAATGCTTCTCATAAAAAAGCCACTCAAGGCCATTAACATTTTCTATATCCATACTATTCATGGCCAAAGGCAGGCCAGGAAAAGGTCATTTTTCCTTTATGAGACAAGAGATGATTAGCAGTGTTTGACTGTTCATTCCATCTCATTTGGACAAGCACTTCTGCAAGATTTAGTGGTAAAAATACTATTTTCTCTTCAGATAACTGTTAGAAATTTCTCTCTGAATCTCACAGCATAGCTAATAGAAACCAGCTCTGCCCGCATGCTTGAGTAAACAGAACAATTATTTTTCTAACCATCCCAGCTTTAAGATACTTTACAAATAAATAAATTGTAATTTGAGGTCTGCTTAACAAAACAGTTCCATCCATGTGATGTTAATCTGACCAATTAAACTGCATGATTCAGTGATAATAAATGGAATGGAAGCATCTGAATGGAATGCATTTGTTTAAAAGTGTCCTGGGAGAGGATTATCAGATTCTATGACTAGCTCTGGGAACACTGCTGCAATTGCATTATCTGCCTAACTTGCCTATATTTTAAAAAATGTTTCTATCTGTCTGAAATTATACATCATTTTTCAAGTTCCTTGCTTGATGTTTTCTATATGCCTGTCTTGTCTTTCAGACATTATATTCTTTGGCACATGGATTGTCTTCTATTCAATGTTTGTATAATACTTAGCATAATAGGGAGTATGCTATGAACATGTAAATAAATATGACACATCTATGACTTCCATATCCACAGTATGAGTGACTAAGAATAATGCATGTATCCCACAGTACCCCTAGGAAGTATGAAAGTATTATCTATCATTGCCATTTTACAGATGAAGAAGGAAGCATGTGATTTGCCCTAAATCACACAAGATGTCTGCAGCACAACAAGAAATTGAAGCCAGTTTATCTGAGTCATGGTTCACTGGACTATCCCTCCTCCCAGTTCTATTTTTTTTACCCCTATAAAATGCCTAATCCTTTTTTGACTCTTACTATACATTCATGGCCTTAATGAGATCTAGTAACAAGTTCCACAGGTGAATTATATGTTGTGCCAAAAAGCATTTCCTTTGGTCCATTTTAAATGTGTTGCCTTTTGAAACTGTATTGTGGTATTCCTAAATAAACTTCATGTTGGATAATGACACAATATCTAGTTGGATTAGGTAAAATAAAAAATGTGAAAGGATATAAATCTTATGCTTCAGAGTATAAGCTAACATTAGCTGAAAAGGGTTAGAAAGAACTTTCCTCTGTGGACAGGTTATTCCTAGGCCCACCAACAGGGGCCAAAGAGGACAGTTGCCCTCTGGCCCAATGATTCAGAAGGGCCCAAGGCTCCTGGCCACAGTTACCACCACAGCGCACGCTGGGTGCTCTGAACAGCTTTGAGGGCTGTTTGGGTGGGCAGGTGCACTGCACTTCAGGCAGTGCTTTGGGCTGTCCCCCCCCCCAGCCCTGCCCCTTTCACCAGAGTTCCTGCCCCTTTTGGGGCCTGGGGTAGCCCCTCTCACCTTGCTCAGGGGCCTGGCAAGTCTATCGCCCCCCTTGGTCATTCCATAATTGTCTATCATTGCATTTCTTCCAGTTTTGAAGCACCTGGTACTTGCCATTGCTAGAAACAGAGTACTGGACTAGATGGACAATGGGTCTGACCAGGTATAACAATTTCTAAGTTATTTTATTTTATTTTATTTTATTTATATATATAGTGAATTTGGTATATCTACTATAAGCAGCGATTGCTGTGGATAATTCAGTGTTCTCAGATGTCATGATAGATAATGATTATGTCATCTTATGGATCCAGAAGGATTTCAAAGGAATCTGATATATTTACATTTTATTTTGTGAAATGAGACAGAGAAGACATGGATTTCTACTACAGCAAAATCTCCATAAATTATCATGAAATGTGGTTAAGATGGCAGTGAGCAAATGGTAAAAAGGATCAGTATTAACTGGGTGTAGTGAAGTAGACCAATTAAAGTAAAAGAGGAAGATTAGGTTGACATGACTAAGGCCTATGGATGGCTCTTATTTAAGTTTTCTACTGTTGCCATCTTTCTGATAACTAAATGAATGCAGGGAAATAGCATTAAGCATCCATGGTATTCAGAGGGACAACAAGGCAATTAGAACATACAGTTCAAACATCTATAGTTTTATTGCTTCTATCCTAGGATACCTGGGTAGGTGTAAGCATGGTATTTTTACACCTAAGCATGTTATTTTTAATTTAATTAAATTCAATGGGACTGATTTTTGTTCTTCCCTGGTGAAAACCCAGAATAATCCCACTTTAGTCTATAGAATCACACTGTGACCAATATCAGAACTAAGACAGTATCAGAACTGAGCCGCTCACTCTGGTAGCATTTTGAGGACAGTGAGGCTATAGCTGGTATTTCATAATTTCTGAAATAATTTTGGATTATTTTAAAATTTGAATATTAGTAAAATTAAAGAGTACAGTTAGCCTGAATACACAACATTTGGTGATATTTATACTGCATATACCTTGAAGGATATAACTTTTGAGAAAGCATGTTCAGTGATCAATTAAGTTGTATTTGCAGGCTGAGATTCCAAGTTACTATTAAATCCTTATACTTTGAAATTATTGTAATAATTGTTTTATCAGAGAAGGCTATGGGAAGGAGATATGTTTTATTGACCTTTTTTAACTCCAGAAGGTCCATTGCAATCATATTATAGCCCTTAGTAGCCTGCTAAATTTTTTATTTACCTTCTCCCCAAAACCTGAAAGTTCTGCATGCACTGCCTCCAATTTTCTGACTGGGGAAGAGTAGTTAAATTTCTTTTTTAAGCCAGTCATTGACCTTTCTTACTATCTCAAAGGGGTTACGTCACTGAGGCTGTGTCTAGACTACATGCCTCTGTCGTCAGAGGCATGTAGATTAGACACATAGGCAAAGGCAAATGAAGCCGCGATTTAAATGATCGCGGCTTCATTTAAATTTACATGGCTGCCACGCTGAGCCGACAAACAGCGGATCAGCTGTTTGTCCGCTCAGCGCGCTAGTCTGGACACTCCCCTGCCGACATCAAAGCCCTTTGTCGGCAGCTCCGTTATTCCTCGTGGGATGAGGTTTACTGGGGCTGCCAACAAAGGGCTTTGATGTCGGCAGGGGAGTGTCCAGACTAGCGCGCTGAGCGGACAAACAGCTGATTAGCTATTTGTCGGCTCAGCGCGGCAGTCATGTAAATTTAAATGAAGCTGCGATCATTTAAATTGCGGCTTCATTTACCTTTGCCAAAACAACAAATCTACATGGCTCTGTCGACGGAGCCATGTAGTTTAGATGTACCCTGAGTGTGTTGCCTTTACAACACTGTGGTTTTATCAACTTCAATTACTGAGCTAAGAAATGGTAGTGTAGCTTGTTATCTGTAGGTCAGCAAACCATCCCCCTTGCCACAGGACTTTATAACAGTAACACTGAGCTAAGAATTATGAACCCTCTCCTCCACTGTGGAAAGGAAAAAGAAGACAGAAATCAAAGACAGCAAAAAAATTCTAATAAATATAAAACAATCAATGTTTAACATGGATTAAGCCAGTAGAAATTGGATAAGATATATTTCTTTCAGATTCTATGAGCAGAATATTCAATAAGAGAGGAAAAGATAAAAGCGGTGTAAGAAATTCAGAGAATCTATGTCACATAGGATGTTGCCTTTAAATACAAGCTGGCCACTGTTGGAAGACAGGATATTGGGCTAGATGGACCATTGGTTTGACCCAATCAGGCCATTCTTATGATCTTAAGATTAATGAGCTACCAGGACTTGATAACATATTTGTGTTCATAAGTGTGTATTAGGTGTTCAAAAAAGTGACTAAAAGAAAAGTAAATTATCCAGTGTAAGAACGATGGGGTAACAAACATTAATTATGCAATTGCTCAACTGATTATCCATAGCAGTTTCTTTAGAGTTTTTTAAAATTTTGATTGCTTAACAAAAGAGATGGTTTTGATAGTTGAATTGTATTTTACTCAATATCCTTCAAAACTGCAGCTAATAGTATATAAAGGTAACAGAGGCTCCACTGGGATAGTGCTTGAGGGTCTGCCACAGATTTGGATATTGACAGAAATCTCTTCCATATTTTTAATTAAACAAACACCACTGGGAATTGTGTGATTATGGGAGACTTTACTTCCCACATATAGATTGGGGAACAAATGCTACCAATAATAATAGGGCCCAGATATTCCTGGATGTGCTAATCAACAGATTTTTTCACCAAAGATTCACTGAAGCAACAAGAGGTGATGCCATTATAGATTTAGCATTGTTAAGTAGCCAGGACTCACAGAAGAACTGCCTTCAGGTGATCACGAGTTAATTTAGTTTAAACCAAATAGAAGGCAGGGTTGTCAGATACCATGTAATTGAATAGTCATGTAATCACATCGAATTTTAATGATTACATGACTATTTGATAATCTCTGGAGGTGGGGCTAGCAGCCAGTTCGCTCCTGGCCCCATTCCTGGGGAGCCCCCTGCTGCTGCCTCTCTATCTCTATCTAGCTCAGACCCCCCACAGAGAGGGGCTGCTTTGTGGCAGCCTCCCCTCCCCCCCATGATGCTGCCTCTAATAGAGGCAGCAGTGTGTGAGGTGGGGAGGCAGGCAGCACCATGGAGTTTTTAAAACAGCTCCTTCCAGCACTGGCTCCTGCCTCCCCCGTCATGCCTCTGTTGGAGGCAGCAAGAAGGGGGCAGGTTTGCAGAACCGGCATGCATGGAGAGCCAGATTAAAAATCTGGCTCCCCATGCCTATTGGCTCCCGCCTGCCCCCTTATTCTTCGTGCTGCTACCTCTCTATCAGAGGCAGTAGCATGGGGGTGGGAGGATTGGTGGATTTGGTGTTCATGAGTGGCCAGATTTAAGACAGCTCCCCTTGGGCACCAGCTGATACAGAGGCAGCAAGGGGGGAGGGAAATGTGTGTAGTCGACAGGATTAACCGATAAGACCGGGCTTATTAGTTAATTGTTTAGTCATCTACACACTGACATCCCTAATAGAAGGATAAACAAAAATACGCCTGCAACTAGGATCCTGAATTCAAGGGCAAACTGTAAAAATGAAGGGAACTGGTGAACTGGACTGGGCTGAATAACTCAAGGGTCTGAATGTGGAGGGAAGGTTACTATTGGAGCTCCTCAAGGATTGGTCATTGGAACCATTAGACTTTGTCTACATTGCAAGTTTAAAATGCTGTCACTACAGCACTTTAACACCATGCAATCATAACACCAGCGCTGGAAAAGAGCTCTCCTAGCACTCTGGTAAACCAGAACATGAATGGAGAACATGTCTCCCAGGCTATGTCTAGACTGCAAGCCTCTTTCGAAAGAGGCTCTTTCGAAAGCATCTTTCGAAAGAGCCTCTTTCGAAAGAGAGCATCTAGACTGCACGGAGAAATTTCGAAAAAGCGGCTTGCTTTTTCGAAAGAAAGCATCCAGTGAGTCTGGATGCTCTCTTTCGAAGAAGCCCTATTTACATTGAAGAACGCCTTCTTTCAAAAGAGGAACTTTCGAAAGAAGGCGTTCTTCCTCGTAAATTGAGGTTTACCGCCATCGAAAGAAAAGCCGCGTTCTTTCGAATTAATTTCGAAAGAACATGGCTTGAGTCTGGACGCAGGGGAAGTTTTTTCGAAAAAAGGCTACTTTTTTCGAAAAAAACCTGAGTCTGGACACAGCCCCAGTGCTGAAAGCCTGTTTTACACTGGTGCTTTACAGCAGTGTAACTTTGTTGTGCTTGGGTGTGTTTTTTCACACCCTTGAATAGGTAAGTTACAGCACAGTGAAGTGGCAGTGTACACAAGCCCTTATTTAACATTTTCATTAATGAACTTGGCCCAAGAAATGAGGCCATCTAATAAAATTTACAAATGACATAAAGTTGGGAAGTATTGCCAATATGGAGGAGGACTGGAATATCGAAGAAGATTTAAACCTTGAAAACTGGAGTAATAGAAAAAGGATGAAATTTAATAGCGCAAAAGTGCAAGGTCATGCACAGAAGGATTAAAAAGAACTTTTGCTATAAGCTTGGGATACATCAATTGGAAGTGACAGAGGAGGAGACTTTGGTGTACTGGCCCATCACAGGATGACTATAAGCCATTAATTGATGTGGCTATAAAAAAGGCTAACACAATCGTAGGATGCATCAGGTGAGGTTTTTCCAGTAGACATAGGGAAATGTCATACAAGTGACCTCATGTGGAATACTTTGTGCAATTCATGTCTCCCATGTCAAAGAAAGATTAAATCCAATTGGAAAAGATGCAAAGAAAGGCTATTAGGATGATCAGAGAAGTGGAGAACCTACCTTATACAAAGGATAAAGGGAGCTAAAATCAATCTCTATAAATAATTCAGACACACAAACACCAAGGAAGGAGAAGAATTATTTAAGATAAGGGCTAAGGTTGGCACAAGAAAAAAAGTGGATACAAAATGGCCATCAATACATTTAGGTCTGAAATTAGATGAAGGTTTCTAACCATCACAGGAAGAAATTTCTGAAAGAGCCTTCCAAATGGAGTAGTAAAGGCAAACAACCTAACTTGTTTTAACACTGAGTTTGATAAGTTTATGGAGAGATGGTATGACAAGATTGTCTACAATGGCATATGGCAGGGGTGGGGAATCTGTGGGCCCCCCAGCTTGACTGGGTCTGACCTCCGTGGCTCAGGGGCCCCACCCCCAGCATTGGGGAGCCTGTGCTGACACTCCAGCTCTCCCCCTCCTGCTATCCCACTGTGGGGCTGAAGCAGTCCCTGGGGGCTAGTGGCATTCAGCATAAGTTAGAGCAGACCTTAGGCTATATTGCTTAAATGTGTAATTTAGGACTGATGTAGCAACCCCGAATTGAGGGAACACAAAAGTGGCTTAGCTTTGTATATATGCCCTTCCTGTCTTGAACTGCAGTGTGAGTTCTTCATCCTAGCCAATGATAGGGTTCTTTAACTTTCATTAAATCACAGAATTATATAACTGGAAGGAACCTTGGGAGGTCATCAAGTCCAAGTCCTGATCATTCCTGACAGGTATTTGTCTAACCTTCTCTTAAAACTCTCCAATGATAGAGATTCCACAACCTTCCTAGACAATTTTTTTCCAGTGCTTAACCACCCTGACAATTAGGAAGTTTTTTCCTAATGTTCAATCTAAACTTCCTTCGCTGCAATTTAAGCCCATTGCTTCTTGTCCTATCATCAGAGTTAAGGAGAATAATTTTTCTCCCTCCTTGTAACAACCTTTTCAGTATTTGAAAGCTGTGATCATATTCCCCCAGTCTTCTCTTTTCCAGACTAAACAATCACAACTCTTTCAATTGTCCCTAATGGGTAATGTTTTCTAGACTTCCCTTTCTGCTGTACTCCTGTGTCATGGATTCAAGAAAGCCCTCAAGGACTTGAGTCATTTGAACATGTTAATAGCCTAATAGAAATCAGTGGAATTGCTCACATATTTAAAGTTACAATTTTAAAAGTCTGTGCTAGACTGGGTTCTATATGAATAACACAAGTAGATTATGGATAATGGATTATGGTCCAGTTTCTTGCTTCTGCAACTGCTGCTTTGTGCTGTTCTGGTGATGTCACACAGCTATAATCAAAACACTCCCATCTCCCCAGAATGAGGGAACTTCTGGCTGAATTGCAGATGTTACAGTAGCTCCTACCTCACCATTCCCAGTTTCCAGTTTAAGGATTGTTAGCCCTGATTATTCTGAAGCTGCCAACATGGCTACGGGAAGAATAAATAATGGGTATAAATTAGAGCATCCTTGAAGCTCCACTAACTTAAAAGAAAGACTGATCACTGCCTCACATATCATTCGGTGCTTGTATATAATAGTAGAAATAACTATATATAACTATAACTTTATGATATATAAAATAAAGGATAGGCAACTGAAACAGAAGGGCAATATGAAAACAAGAAGGGTGACACACTTCTTTTTGCATATCCAAGTCAAGTGTCTGCACTTATTTACATTTTTTCTTTTTTCTGTATTTTTATCATTTATGAAAGCAGTAACATTTTACAACAAAGTAATTTAGGGAAAAAAATCAGAAAACTTCACTTATTTTAAACTTTAAATACTTTTAAATCACAATTAGTCAGTATTGTGCTTGTATTCAATCATCTGTCTGGTTGCTTGGTTTGTTTATTTGAATGGAGGAGCATAGCTATGTAGGAGTCAAGCCAAGTGTAAGGTTGGCATAAGCTGCTTCACAAACTGATGCTTTACATTTATGCACACTGTTTGCCAGTAGGTGGAGCTACTATGTTAGTTGCTGTCTCCCCTTCCCCCTTTTCATTTCTCTCCCCACCGCCCCTCCTAATAAGCTGTTTTCTTATGTATGTTGGGTACCATAGAGTGAGACTGAGAACAGGAAGCGGAGGCAGAAGCAAAGAGGATTCTGGAAAGGTCTCTGTGTTTTCTTTTCCACTGAGAATGCAGAAATTGTAATTAATTTGCAAACCTTTGTGGGCAGAAATCTGGATAATTTCAGGAGTCATATTATGATATCATTTTTGACTGCTGGGCTTTGCTGTGATTTGTTGCTCTCTTTTCATCAGGTAAGCTGACAAAACATTTCATTATAAATCTGAGCAGTGTAACCATTTTTACATTTCAAAATCATATTATAGCCTCTGTTATTAATGTAAAGCAAAAGAAAGAAATGAACAATTCAAAGCCATTTTGAATTGACTATCTGTGGTGATGGTGTTATTTTTTTAAGAAAACGTAGTGAATCCTGATATCTGGCCTCTTACTATAAATATGACACTGTGTTGCAATGATCTTCTTTACAAAATCTGATTTTTGCATCTTTTCTTATAAGTAAGGTATATATTTAATTGACTCATCTGGAGGGCTTTATGTTACCTGTGGAAGTGATATTGATCTTTAGGAAGAAAAATAAAAATACTGGTATCCAGCATTTAAAAACAACAGGTTTAATAAGGCTGTCAAATTCTAGAGATCCAGGGCCATAGTCACTATGTAACTATTCTTAGTTCAGACAGGTCATGTTTTAAGAAGCCTAATGTAATTTCCTAGGTTTTAGAAGGTATTTAAAAAAATATGGTTGTTCTGTACAATTATGTGTTCCTTGAAATACAGGTTGTGTGAGTATGTATATGGGAGGAGTTTACCAATGGTTAATTAAGCAGAGATCACATTATCCATAATATAGCAAACACTATATAGTCTATAACATTAATTTATTTTCTTTACATAGAGAGATATAGATATAATGTCCAAAAGGACTATTAAGAAAGCAATCATAAGAGTTTTTATATCCCTTCTGCTACAACTCTCCATTAAGCTGCTTAAATTCAATATTATTATTAATAATTGTAGGAGTGAGCCACTAATGGTAAATGGACCAAAATCTCTCTTCACTATCATTTTGATAAATTAGATTATTTTTAAATAGCAGTTCTACAAATACAAGTGTATAACATAATATTATGATAGAAAATAATTTCCAAATTAAATATAAGGCAATAGAACACAAAATACAGGGAACAACATTTCCTGGGTGTCACCTTGTATTAATTGTATACAATATCAATTTTAGGTTGATAGGTAAAGTAAAATTGGATCCCTGATATTGGATACATCTGATTTGGGGCCTGAGCTTGAAGCAAGGGAAGGTATGGAAGAACTAAATGTTTATGTTTCCACAGTGCCTAGCTCAATTTGGTTATGTGTTAACATTTAAATAAATAAATAAATTTTTTAAGAACTTAGCATGTTTTAGGTTTCTTGTTTGGTTTTGGCAAGAAGATTTAAGAAATCACTTCTTGCCACTGACAATATATTCAGCTGTTGGCCAGTTTCAAAATCTTTATTTTTGAAGGAAGATTGTCAAGAAGGTTATGGAGGAGCAGTTACAACAATATCTGGAGCTCTCTGCTCTCTCTGTCCTCAGTCACTTTGGTTTCCAGGTTCCTGTACATTATAAAAATGTGCATATATTGTTAATTCACAATTTCTTCCATTTGATGGCCAAAATTATATGTCCATATTGAGTCTCTTAGATGTAACAACTGGACTTCATAGTGTTGTCCATTCTAAAGGTTGCATCTCTATAATTCAGGACTCTCTGGTCTGGCAACATCCATGGTCTGTGTGGCCTGGGAGCCTGATGCAATGCAAGGGTGGGGAGAAGGAGACCGGCTTAACGTAGGGGGGGTGGGAACCCTGTGCATGGTCCAGCTAGGCTGCCTAGGGGGGATGGGAGCTGGGAAGCTGCCATGTTGGCAGCGGGAGAGGGTGGCCAAGAGCTGGGAATCCCAACATGCAGCTCAGCTAGGTTGGAAGGGGCAGGGGGAGAGGGAGAGCCAGTGCACAGCTCAGCTGGACTGCAGGAGGGAGCTGGGAAGGCCAGCACACTGCCCAACTGGGCTGCATGGACACAGGAGCGGGGGAACCAGGCTGTGGAGGCAAAGGGGGCAAGAGCAGAAGAGGGACAGAAAATCCAGTGCATGACCCAACTGGGCTGCCCAGGGGAGGTCATTTCTGTCCCGCCCCTGGTCTGGCAAAATCTCTCATCCAGGATCAGCCAGGTCCTGAGGGTGCTGTACCAGGGTGGTCCAATCTGTAGTGGATACCAGCAGGAGAAAACAGAGTCACCAAAATGGCTCAATTCCCTTTCCCCCCCCCCCCCCCGTGGGAAACACTGAAATAAGTCATCCATCCTCAGGGCTCTCTTGGCTTTTCCGAAAGTCCCATTCAATAACCACTAGAAGAATTAGTGACAAAGTATGGGTTGCAGTCTCATCAGCATGCTAATAACATTCTGCTCTCTACTTCTATTTCTTTTGGCCCATTTGATGGCACTGAATGAGTTACCCTTTCTCTTAGGGAGAGTCATAGAATTGTAGGACCCCAAGAGGACTTCAAGTCCAGCCCCCTGCACTCAAGGCAACATTAAGCACTATCTAGACCAGGGGTTCTCAAACTATTGGTCATGATCCTGTTTTAGAATTGGGCTGGTTTAGACCTGCTGGGGCTTGGGGCCAAAGCCAAAGCCCAGGCATCACTGACAGGGACTGAAGCCCAAGTCCTGGGCAGCAAGGCTCAGGTTACAGGCCCCCTCCCTGGAGCTGAAGCCTTTTGGGGTTTGGCTTTGCTTGGGTTTTGACTTTGTGCCCCGACCTTCCCTGGGGCAATGGGACTTGGGTGGAATCAGGATTCGGTCCCCGCTCCTGGGGTTGTGAATTAATTTTTGTTCTCAAAAAGGGGTCATGGTGCAATTAAATTTGAGAACCCCTGTTCTAGACCATCTCTGACATGTGTTTATCGAACCTGCTATTAAAAATCTCCAGTGACAGAGAGTCCACTAGGCAGTGCTTAACTACCCTGACAGAAAGTTTTTCCTAATGTCCAGTCTAAACTGCTCTTCCTAGAATTTAGGTCCATTGGTTCTTGTCCTATTCTCAGAGGTTAAAGAGAACATTTTTCTCCTTCTACCTTGTAACAAGTGGGCATGGACAAAGGAAGGAGTTTCCAAGTGTGGTTTTGGTGTTAACCTTTGTGGCTCACAAAAAGGTTGTGACCTTATTTCTTTTGGATGCAGACCTCATCAATGTTGTTTGTGTCTTTCTCATGTTTTGATGCCAATTATGGGAAAACTTGCTTGAGTCATTTGTATTCCACTCATCCTCTATGGAAAATAAAGAGAAATGTCATAATGCTTGCACTTCTATACTACAGTGAACAGATTTGCCTATGCTGTTGACCTCTGTAAATGAATTCTGGAACTGAGTTTCAGGAGGCTAATCCATTAATTTACCTTTCTACATAGTATAGCTCTTTAGATTGTATGCAATAAATCAGGGTAGAGGTTATCTTTAGAAAACAACTGGAAAGGTGCTGTAACTCTTGCTGTAACAAGAGCTGTTGATCTTACCTTTCAGAAATTGTCCTATGAGCAGACGGGCTCAAAGATGTGATATACTGGAGAATGCGAACATTCAAGGCAGGAATTATATTACATCTAACTACAAGCACATAAATAGGAATGTTATATGTTCTCTACTATCCATAATATGCATGGCACATGATTTTCATCACAAGCAGAAATAAATTGATGCAACTAAAATAAATGAAATTATAGGTCAAAATTTAATTTGCTTTCAAGATTTTTATTACAGAAATGTGTTCTTTATTCAACAGTGATATTTTATTATTTTAAAGGGAAGTGAATGAAAGAGTGGGATTGACTTAGATCCTAAACGTACCCAAAGTGAACGAAAGCGTGGGATTGACTTAGATCCTAAATGCTCCTTACCAAGAGCCAAAAATTAGGGTCCATATGTCCTGCAACATTTTGAGTTCTTGCTTTTTTGGTTATATAAATATTGTAAGTGCTGCCATTTCTTTTTTTGAGTTACTTTAGCAATCTTCAGTCTTTGGATGCAAAGAGGATTTTCACATTTGTAAGATGAATTGTTTGGCCACAAGTGTTGTTTGAAGGAACCAGTTTCTGACAATTTTAATCAATCCTGATTTGAAAGTTTCAGGCCTAAAAGTATATTCAGTTATATATATTCTGCCTAAAATATCTCTCAAAAAATTCACCCAATGGCAGCCTCAGAACATATATGTAAATTAACCCAGGTTTTGCTATTGCAACATTTTGTATCCTCTTTTATGCCTGCCTTAAATAAATGTGAGATGCTCTAGTAACTCATAGAAGGCTTTTCTGTTGAAAATCTGTGGAACTCAGCCAAAGTTTTCTAATATCACATATAAACACTGTTAAATTAAGATGCAGTTATAGTAGTTCCCAACTCTGTTTGCATGAGGAATGCAACATATCTAGGTTTATTGATATTGGTAAGAATATATTATGATAGAATTTATGTACAAATACCTATCAGGAGTTTTAATGGATCTGGCAGTTTGGAAGTAGTCAAACAATGAAGACTAGACTAGTGTTCCAATAAAGGTAGAGTTCAGTAGATATATCATGTGAGGGAGCATATTCATTTCAATGAGGTTAACCTTACCCTATAGTGAAAATGGCAGAGTTAATTTTTTCCCCAAACTCTGTTGTTCAGAGTATAATCTGAATGGGAATCCATGCTTCTTTTCAACTCTAAATTGACTGTTTTTGAGATATTAAAATCCCTAAATAATTAATCTTTTTTCTTATAAAAGGAAATTCCATTTATCAAACTAGTATTGCAGGACTCTTCTAGAAACATACACAAGTTCTATCTTATTCTAGGCCCCATAAATTACAAATTTCTCTATGACAGATGAGGAATAGAGGTGTCAGGGTTTGAGTGAAAAAGAAGAGCATAATCTGTATATACCATGATTTAAGTCTCTAGGGGTATGTCTACACTACCCTCCTAGTTCGAACTAGGAGGGTAATGTAGGCATACCGCACTTGCAAATGAAGCCCAGGATTTGAATTTCCCGGGCTTCATTTGCATAAGCGGGGAGCCGACATTTTTAAAACCCCGCTGGTTCGAACCCCGTGCAGCGCGGCTACACGGGGCTCGAACTAGGTAGTTCGAACTAGGATTCCTATTCCGAACTACCGGTACACCTCGTTCCAAATCCCGGGCTTCATTTGCAAGTGCGGTATGCCTACATTACCCTCCTAGTTCGAACTAGGAGGGTAGTGTAGACATACCCTACTTGAGTAAGATTAATGCAAGAAATATAAGGGTCAGTTTAAATAGCTACAGCTCATAGTTCCAAGGTCAGATTGAACAGAAAAGGACAGAAAGAGCAACTGCTTTGATTCACGCAAGATGGCGGTGCTATAAGCCTATTAGTAGTACTTGAGATCAGAGGTCTAATATAAAGAAGTTTCACCTAGGACATAAAGTCTGGACAAAAATATACATTTATTTACCTAAGAGGAAAATCTCAGTTTATGACAGAAATGCTTTCTCCCTACTGAGTGAGGTTTTGGCTGAAGGATTAAAGGAGTCCCATGAAAAGTTATTATTAATACCATTTGTTGTAAGTTATTTGCCTTATGCCTCATACATAAAGCCAATTTAACTAGAATAAATATTAGAAAGAATAGTTTCTAGTCTCTTGTTAAAACTTTAGCCAGGATTTTCCTATCTCAGTTGATTGGTAATATAGCCTTCTAACGATCAAATGCTTTAGACACCTTGGATACATCTACACAACAGGGCTTAATTAAAAGGTTATGTCTACACTACATTCCTCTTTCAAAAGAGGAATGTAAATGCAACAACTCAAAAGTGCAAATGAAGCGTGGATTTAAATATCCCACGCTTCATTTGCATATTTGCATCTGAGCACTTTTTAAAAAAAACGTTTTTCAAAAGTGAAAGCGCAGTCTAGACGGGGTTCTTTCGAAAAAAAACCCTTTGTTGAAAGAACCCGTCCTCCTGGAAAAATGAGGAGTTCTTTCGAAAAAAGTGGGTTTTTTTCTAAAGAACCCGTCTAGACTGCCCTTTCACTTTCAAAAAACCCGTTTTCGAAAAAGTGCTCAGAGGTGAATATGTAAATGAAGCACAGGATATTTAAATCCGCACTCCATTTGTATTTTCGATTTGCTTCATTTATATTCCTCTTTCTATGAGGAATGTAGTTTAGACGTACCCAAGATAAGCAATGCAAATTGAACTATGTCAATTGCATAGCTTATTTTGAAATAGCTCATTTTGAAATTGGGAGCATCTATACAGCACTTATTTTGAAATAGAGCACTCTTCTTCTGACTTCCCTTACTCCTTGTATAATGTGGGTTATAGGAGTCGAAGTAAGAAGTCCTCTAGCTTGACAGTATTTTGACATTATTTTGAAATAACTGCCTGCTGTGTGAATGCGGACTATTTTATTTTGAAATAACTCTAGTTATTTCGAAATAATGTTACTGCGTAGACAAAGCCTTTGTTTCAATATAGCAGTGACAAGGTCTTTTTGGAGCGGACTTGTAGCTCTCTCTTAGGTTTTGCCTGTTCAAACATAGTAATCAGATTAAGATTGGACAGAAGACTTTAATTTAGAAATCTGTCCAATCCTCTGGGTTTTTTATTTTTATACTTTTTATTTCAGAATGGATGGTTTGTAGGTACAGAGCACACTAAACAACCTTAAAAATTGAATATTTATATGTACTTTGAAGTAAAAAAAATTTGGGTGTTTCCTCTCAAATATTAGTTATGATCTCCAACTGGGGGTACACCTACACAGCACAGTTATTTCAAAATTGATGTTATTTTGAAATAATGCAAGCCTCTACAAAGCAATTCTATTATTTCAAAATAATTTTGGAATAATGGATGGCTTATTCCAACTTTTGTAAACCTCATTCCACAAGGAATAACGCCTATTCCAAAATAGCTATTTTGGACTAGCATGTGTGTAGACACGACAGCTGGAATTATTTCAAAATAAGGAGCCTCCAGGAAACCCCACAGGTGCCCTGCTGGGCACTCTGTCCAAACTCATCAGGACTCTATAGTTCCTCTTCCCCTGCAGCCCTTAAATCTGCAGCCACAGGGGAAAGGGTTTGTGCAGGAAGCTGGCCCTCACAGCCTTCAGCCACTCTGCAGCTGCCACAGCACATTCCAGGGCCAGCATGAGTGACCTTAGAGCCTCCCCAAGACCCATCCCCACTCCCAGAGAGCAATCTGATGGCTCCTAGGAGCCTACTAGGTGCCACAAGAGGTGCACACCTTCCTGGTGTGGGGCAGAATCCTGGCCCACATTGATGTTTGGGGTGAGGAGGAAAACTTCCAGGATATCTGCACCAGATGGTGCAACATTGATATCTATGGCTGGCAGCCTGGTCACAAAGGGCCACATCTGGTCCCAGGAGCAGGCATAGATGAAAGTTAAAGAGCTCTGACAGGTATATGCCATGGCCAGGGAGCACAGCTCCTAATCCAGGGCAGAACCCCACTCCTTCCCCTATTTCCAAGACCTGCACTGCATCCTGGGGGGGGGGGGGAGGGGCAGTGCAGTCCCTTCCCCATTCTGGTGTAGTAGGGACAATGGCAGTATAGATGTACCCTTGGAGAATATCTGCTAAAAGTTTTCCTGGGGGGGGTATTTTATTTTTCTTGACTCCAAGTATGACTGTCCAAGTCTAAATGAAGTCCATTCATCTTGTGAAAGATGATGTTTGTTTTCTGCATATCTTGTACTAGTAGCTGCTGAAGCTTAGTTGGGGTGGGCAAACTTTCTATGGCTTACAATGATGCAAAAAATTTTGAGTTTAGATTATTTCTTTTCATAAGAAACATAAGCTATTATTTTTCTTGTCAGATCTATTTCTAGGGCTTCCCTTACAACAACCTGTTAAGGAGCTGATGGGATACTGGTTTTCAAATAGAGGGTTATTTCTATAAAAGAATAAAAATTGTGAATCTTGCATTCATTTATTATCTGTTAGTATTCTGGGGTAGCTCATGCAATGGATACCTGAACATGATCAGATATCACTCTTCTCACAGCTTACGTTGCATGTATCAGAATACAAAGATTAGAAAATAATCAAATCTAGACTATGTGGAATGTGTGGTTAGAAGGTCGTCTCCAACTCACATAGACATACCTGTGGTAGTGCTGACTGAGTTAGCACACTAAAATAAAAATGTAGTTTCAGTGAACAAGCACTCAGAAGGCCTCAAATGGGATTGTGCTCAGGGCAGTTCATCCCTCCAGCCACATGTGCCACTGCCAATATGTAGCTATTTTTTGTGTGCTTTCCCAATCAGAACTAACATGAGGATGTCTGCTTGAGCTAGAATTTACACCTTCCATCTCCAGAGCAGACAAATCCTGAATTACATAGTACCTGAAGCAGCCCCAAGGTGCCTTGAGTACTGGTATAATGCAAAGATGAGGCATAACTTCCTCCCTCCTCCTCCTTCCATCTGTACTAAGCTGAGTTTAGCACAGAGTTCCCACCCTAGCACAGGTTTCTGCTTGCCCCATCCCCACGTGTAACTGTATACCCGCTGAAAATTGCCAAAATAAATGCTTTTTAACATCCCTAGTGTGCACGTGTCTTATGGGAGTTTTAACAGATTATTGTGTGAACTAAGGGGAAAAAATTAAAATCTTTCAAAGTATTAAAACAAGAAATAAAGGAAAGCTGGAGCTGAACATTATTTTAAATGTACTTCCAATTAGCTGCATTACAGAGAAACAAAATGCTTAATTCAAGAGCTCAAAGAGATTAATTATTACAATTCTGTGATGAAAATTATCTTAAAGTGCTCCAGTCCTGTTCCTGCAGGACAAAAGGCTCACAATATTGTCAACAAGCTTCATTTTTTGCAGTAACTATAAAATTATTGTTAGTGTTAATGGATACAATGCAAGTAGGTTGAAGTTAAAACCAGTGCAGATATTAGGTTTAATAACTTGTTAATTGGGTAGCAGGTAACTATATATAGGGAGAACAGTGGATGTGCTAGGGTTAAATATGGGGGAAGACTCAATGATGACTTTTTTAAACTTTAACTCATAGATATGCTGAACTTTACTCAGCTATACTGTTAATCTTTATTACAACGGTTCACCTTCTACTAGTACCAGGTGGAATTCTTTTATTAGCAGCTTATTTAATGTTTGAATAATTGGCTAATGTGTATAGCATGCTTTGAAAATAGAAAGTGTTGTGTAAGTGATAAGTAGTATTAACTATTATTATTTTGTTAGCAAAGCAATATGTCTTTTTCATAGAATTTTAACCCTGGAAGAATCAAGTATCTCAGTTTTTGCCTACCAGTACTGAATTTGACTGTGATGTCAGATTTCATCCAGTATGCCACACTGAGGCTATCAGCTAGATTCACTCCAGGGTTAAAGAAATGGCAGATGCATTCCAACATATATTTGGCTTTGTGGATGGCAGGTGGTGGTATGAGAGCCACTGTCCCCTTGGGGAAGACGCTGCTGGAGGAAGGCAGCTTTAAGTTTTGTCCTATGGAGCCTTGCCAGTACAGACTCCTTAGAAGATGTTTGTCTCTGTGAATTGACTCATTTCACCTGGCCTTGACAATGTTTTACTGAGCTTCTGTAGAACCTGAATGGATTTTGTAATTCAATGCCAGACAAAAGAAAACAAGCCTTAATAGCGGTATCAGCTACCGTATCTCTGGAGAAATGTAACTCTGGATTAATACTGCATTGTAAATGTTTCCTTTAGTGTATTTGGTGAGTCCATATAATTAACAATAAAAAAATCAAGACTAAATAAAATAAAAAGGTTAAATGAAAAGCTTTTAACATGTCAGGAACTTCTCCTTCACCACCTCCTTTTTTCTCTTTTGGACATTTGGCCAGCATTGGTTCCCTTTATTATATTGACATGCTTTATGAAACAGAGGCTTATTATCTCTGTAGTAAGGGGCCCTGCTAGGGGGTGGATTCTGGTATGGACTATTTTTGCAGGAGCAGATCCCTTTGAACTAGCTAGAAATTCCCCATCTTCTTCCTCTGTTTTTTCTCATCAAGAAGAAAAAGAAAGAAAACAATAAGGACAAGACCAAAAGAAGTAAGAAAAGAGTCAGAAATAAATCTAAAATCTCAATGGGTGAGAACTCTGATTTGGATGGTATAAGTAGACTGTTTAAGACTAATGACCCATCCTAGATTAACACACTGTTAAAGTTTCTAAAGCCTTAGGAACCGTAGAAGAGGAAACTTTTGTGAATGAGGAAACTTGAGAGGAAACCAATTTTCCTATTCTTGCAATCCTTGTAATAGACTAAAAATAGAAGTTACACAAAAAGAAAGAGTCCATTTTAAAGTTATGTTTTAAGATGTAAAAGGTACATAAAGATCAGGGATACAAAATTTTCCACATCTAGAGTGAATCCCTCTATTTTTTCCTGTTTAAAAATTGTAAGTCTTAAGGAGAGTGCTGTGGCACCTTGGAAGTTTTTATATAAGAATGGCCATACTGGATCAGACCAAAGGTCCACGTAGCCCAATAGCCTATCTTCTGCCAGTGGCCAATGCCAGGTTCCCAGAAGAAATGAACAGAACAGGTAATCATTAAGTGCTCCATCCCCTGTTGCCCAAAATAATGGAACATTCCTTATAGAAAGAATACAGTTATTCTATGTCTCTCTCTTCATGCATGCTCAGTCTAAATGCTTAAGTACCTCCAATGGCTTCAGCTAAAACCCAAAACAAAAACCTAAAGAACAGCTAAGAATCCAAAAACACACATTTTAAGAGACCGTTCAAAAGTCTGAGTCACCCATGATGTGGTATATGAAATAAATACTGTTTCATGCTGCTTTTTCATGAATCTTCAGTCTGAGACTGGAGAAACATGTAACTACATGACCAGAAACAAACAGCACTCACTCCTTTTTATGGTACCTTTATCTATTTTGATCTATTCAGATAAACATTGGATATAAACAAAGTGGGACAGTCTTGAAGAAGCTTCAGCTTTTGAGGAGGAGCATTTGTACCCTGGTCTGTAATATTTTGAGTTCCACATTCACCCAGAGAAGTGGCTCTTCAGTCCTTACTACATGAATAAACTCAGTGGCTAAAATTCAAGATCTGCCATTGCCCAGAAACATAAAGGTAAGGCCAAATCTATCATCTCAACTCACAGCAAGGAATAACATTTCTCTTGATCTGCCCATCTTATTTTCCATGTTTCTTCTTGTCTTGTTTCTTTGCTAAGAAATCCAGATGTCTCTGGTTATAAGGCTATTGTTTGTTTACCATCAGGGGGAACCTAGGTAGTTGCCTTAGACACTTTGTATTTGAAGATGTTAGGATGGCTCTCATTCTGTGCCAGAGTTGCCACTCAGGATGGCAAACCTTTCCCCTATGCAGGGGGTGTCCTATGATCAGTAGAACTCATTGAAGGCTGTCTCCATACACTCAGCCTTTTGCAGATTCTTGCATTTTGAAATCTGACTCAGATATCTCTAGTTCCTAGGCCTTACCTCTTTTTAGTCCTCTTCAAAATATATGTCCATCTCATTGGCATCTCTCAACAAAGAAATCCATGTGTACTACTATCCATTTCATGGTTACACATGCTTGCTTCCTTCTGTGGACCTACAGGAACAAAGCAAGGGTCAACAAAGTGTTTCACAGCTGCATATTTTCAGGTAGAAGATGCACAAAAAGAGGGATCATACCTGCAAACTTTTTTCCTGTCAATCTGGGAACACAAAGAGAAGACTTCCTTAGAGATTTATGCAATCTAATCAGCTACTCTTCCAAGTGTTTTTGTCCAAGCAAGGATTATAAGCAGACAATCTTACAGGGTCTGACTGAATCAAAGTAATTACAGATTTCATGTCTGCAGAATTGGGAATTCCTATGATTGCTCGCATAGCCCAAGTGTTCTTGTCACAGCAAGCTTGTCAGAACATAAACTAGTCCCTATTTAGGCACCATCAGCAAGTATTGCTATGGAACAGCCACTAATGAAACAGTGCTAACTCAAAATACAATTCAGAGATCAGGAATTAACATTACAAGGCAGAGGCTCTGAGTAAATTTTTACTAATATTTACTGTTTATGTTTCAACAGAGATCAGGAGACCTGACTGTATAACAGAGGTGGGCAAGATATGGCCCAGGGGCTGGATCTGGCCCGTCAAGCCTTTCAATCCAGCCCACAGCCCACCCCAGTGGACCCACAGGCAGGGAGCAGACCCAGGACTCAGAATGGCTGGCTGCTCCATCTGCCTTTCTGCACTGAAGGGAGAGGAGGGACCTTTACATGCTGCAAACACTCTTCATTATTCAAATTCCCTCTCAAACACCACACCCTCTCCTGTACCCACTCTCCATCCCAGACCCCACAATCCCTCCATAGAAAAGTGCAGCCCTTGACCACTTACCAAAATTTTGGAATGGCCCCCCATCAAAAATTATTTCCCTCCCCTGCTGTGTAAGGCACTCAATGTACTTAGAGCCTGTCTGCACATGCAAACTTAGGTTGTGGCAAAGAAAGATGTATATCTCAATCACTTTAGCCTTCCCACACTAGGAGATTCTACTGCCACCCACTGTAAGTTACCCCGTGCTCTTTAGACTACTCCCATTTCAAAAAGGGGTAGATCAAAGCACACTATGTGACTTCTAATGTGCAACAACAGAGATTTTGTTTAAAAAATAAATGGTGTCAGGTGGGAAGGCAAGAGGGGGGAAAATAAAAAGAAGAAAGAAAGGGAGAAGGCGATTTTGAGGGAAGGGAGTAAATGCGTTAGGAGGAAAAGAAAGGGAAGAGAAGAATGAGATGAAAGTGAAGTAACTGGGAGGGAGAGGGCAGATACGGACAGGAAGAACCCACCAGTCAGCGAAAGGGAAAAAATGTCCCAAGTAAAACAATGAAAACTGTAGAAGAAACAATTTGATCACTTTTCCACTGTCCAAAGGTATTTGAAGAAACCGCTTCTATAATGAGTCTGCTGGCTAGATTCAATCTCTGGCCCCTCTGTTGGCTCAGCCCAAGGAGCTTCTCCAAGCTTACACGATGGGAAAAGGATGTGACTGCATGAGGCCAAGTGTCCCTGGGTTTGTATGTCTTCTATGCACAGTTCTGTGTCCAAACTGTGTTTGGGAGCTGAGAAAGTCCTGATTGTGAATAATACTCCTGCACCCTCAATGTGGACCCTCTCATGGGCAGAAGACCAATGGTTGCAAATGTAGGCAATGTATTTTCTGGGTTTCCTGACCATTCAGGATAATAGCCGAGCTGCAGACATCCTTTCAGTGTGGTAGGGATTCAGCGATGCTATTAAGGAGGCAGGTATTATAGAGGTGGCACCTTGACAAAGTAGACCCATTTGTTTCTGAATACTATTTGTTTTGTTATCAGGAAGGTCCCTATCTCATTTTTGCTTAGTTATATTCTGTATTTGAGAATATTTTTCTGTCTGTATGAGCGTTCATTTATTAAGATTGAATCTTATTTATGATTTCCTGCACACATTTCCAGACTTTTAAAATTTCTTTGTCATGAAGGGGGTTAATACAATTTAATTAACATGCTTTCACACTTTCTTGCAGATCATTAATGAGAAAGCTAAATAAGATTTGATCTAGCATCAGTCCCTGCAGCACCCCTTTGAATTCCACCCCTTCAGATTTCATACATTTCTATTTGTCATTTTCCTTTATTACTTTTCATCCAGTTTTCAAACTTTTTGACACTGTTCATATACAAATCAATTTTAATTAATTTGTCAAGTAAGAATTCACGAGTCTGTCATATTTCATTACAATAAAATGCCATACTTGTTTTCCCTATATCAATTAATTTTGTAATTCTGTCAGATATGGAAGTGTTTGTCTGACATGACTTGTTAAATAAATACAAATAATAATAAACTTCTAGTTCACATATAGCACTTTTAGTTATATATTACTTTTATTGATTATTATTCCATTATGCTATTATTAATATTTATAAAGTGGTAATGCCTAAAAGTAATGTCTATTGTGCGATTTCCAAAAGCATTTTGCATTACAAAATATGTTGGCTAATTCAAATGAATTCATAACAATTCATACAATTAATTTGTATTAATTAGTGAAACCACTTTGCATTTAGGTATTATCTAGTCATTAGTGACTTTTAAAAGGAATTGGGGACATGATAAGCAAGCAATTTCATCCATTGGTATCAATATGTAAATGCAATCTCAGGCCAACATAAAATTTTATCATACAAGGCACAATAATGAAGTCATATGAGAAAACTGTTTAAACTGCACAGTATATAATAAGCATCTCCATGTTGCAAAAGCATTAGGTCCTTTTAGAGAGCTTCTTGGTTTAATATAATTGCAGAGAAAACAAACAGCTGTGATGATGTACAATCTGAGGGAGGACTCATAGGCTAGTGATAATAAGTAGTGCTTCATATTCCTGCAATGTCTTCTGCACCCTAAGGGTGGGTCTACACAGCAAAGTTATTTTGGAATAATAGCCATTATTCTGAAAGAACTATGCGAGTGTCTACACAGCGATTCCATTATTTCAAAATAATATTGAAATAATGGATGGCTTATTCCAACTTCTGTAAACCTCATTCTGTGAAGAATAATACAAATTCCAAAATAGCTAATTCAAAATAAGGAGTGTGTAGATGCTCTACCTCTTCTGTTTTGAAATAGCCCCTCACCAGGGCCATTCTACATTATTCCTCCTGAGGCTCTAAATCAAAGATAGTATGTCTACAAGAATTTGCCTCCTGCTAACCTCCTCAGCAGAGTCATATAGTGGCTACTGAGCTGCCCTGCCCCAGGACTAGCAGGGCAGCCACCATGTGGCCCTGGCTCTGGCTTCAGCCCTTCTTTAGGGCTGGAGCTGTGGGCTACATGGTGGGCAGCTATTCCTCCAGTGGTTGTGGCTGGGGCCAGAGCTGGAGCCATGCTGCCAGTGGCCGGCAGCTGCTCAGGCAGCCCCAGCCAGGGTCAAAGCCAGAGCCATGTTGTGGGAGGTAGGCAGCTGCTTCTTCGATGGTCCCCATTGATGCCAGAGCCACAGCTACACGCTGGGCAGCAGGAGGCTTCTCAGATGGCCAGGGTCAGCTGAGGCCGCATGGTGGAGGAATTCTTACAAAGTGCTGTACAGGTGAAATGTAGCTATCCTGAAGGTATCTCTAAGACTGGAATCATGGCCCCAGTTGCAGCTATGGTGGAATGTCATATGGTCTATGTGAGAGTGGGGCGTACAAACAGGTAACTGACTTTTTCTTCAAAACATTTGTGTGCCTGGGGGAGTAGGAATGGTATTAGTATGTGCAATTAGCCAAGTTGCACATGCAAGTATGAATATTTATTCTTAATATTAGTTGAACAGCTCAGGAGTGCAGCAATGCTAAGCATACTCATGAATGGTGGGGGTGAATTGAAAAATGCAAAGGGATAAGGCAAAGGCTGGCATGGGAAGTATAGAATAAATTGATGTAGAGCAGGGTTGGGAGGAGCCCAGGATTACTTAATTGGCATCTGTGTTTTTTGAAACTACCCACCACACCCAGGAAAAGGAGCTGGAAACCCTACACTACTTTTATGCATATTTAAAATCAATCTGTTCTTTTGTCACAAGAATTTGGCATGTGTCAGACAGGGAAAGTGAGACACTGAGAAATACAGGAACTGAGATCTGTGGGAGATGCAGGTTCTGAACATTTGTTTATGGGATAATTTATTCAGTCACCTGACTTTGAAACTTTTGACCTTAATCCCTCCATTTATAACATCATGGCCCAATGGCTAATGCATGGAATTGTGATTTAGGAAAGTTGGGTTCTATTCCTGGATGTGTCACTGACCGTAGATGAGTCATTGGTTTACACTTCAGTTTCTACATCTATAAAATAGTGATTATTGTGCTCTCCTTTGTATTGTGTGATCTACTGAGCAAAAGCACAGAATGAAAACTAGGCATTGCTATATTTACTTCTTGTTTTGGGATGTAGTAAAATTAATTTTAAAAATATATAAAAGATATTTGTTAGCAACTGGTGGGTATCACAGTGGCACACATCTGAACAAACGCACATGACCTCTATTTTGGTGCTCAAGACAAAACTCACTCCACTCACCGACGGAAAATCTTAGAGGGAAAACTGATGGTAACCTGGGGCAGGAGTGCAGGAGGAGGTGCAGGGATTTGGGTTGTGACCAGAGATAGTGGATTGGGGTGCAGTTGCCTGGACTTATGACCTGAGGAGGAGTTTAGGAGGGGGTTCTATGTCTGAGAAGGTGTATGGGGGCTGGAGTGGGGGGTGCAGAAGGTTTGTGTCATGTGGGGTAGGGTTGTACCACATCTTATTGACATCAGTTTTTCTGCTCAGAGACTATAAGAGTAATAATGATAATGTAAAGTCTTGTATATCAAATATATGACTGGTCACTACTAAATCTTTAGACCCTTTGGTATATTTCTGAACATTTTGGAGCTGCTTACTAGAAATTAGTAGTGCCTCGTACATTATCATTCTTAGACCTGTAAACATATCTGAGCGCAACTGGTGCAGTTTGGCATATATTTGGAAAGGGTTATCACTGAAAAGGGTGTGCTCACCATAACTAAATGTGTAAGCATGGGGGGGGGGGGAGATTTTTCAGGCTCTAATTTAAGGTACCTAAGGTGGTATTTTCAAAAATGCGCTGCATTAGTCTAATTCTGCTACAGGTTGAAGCTCTCTTATCTGGCACCTTTAGAATTTGTCTAGAGAATTTGCTGGAGCATGGGAGGTCAGTATTGTCTAACAGCATTATCAACACTTCCACTGCTTACTGTACTCTGAAAAAAATTAGGGGTAATTTAGACCTAAATAACAGCACAGAATGCTGAGAGCCAGGACTGGTGGCTGTAAACAAACATAGGACAACAGGAAACTTGGCCATGATAAGTGAACTTCTGACTAGATATTGCTGGACTAGAGAGGTTCAAACTGTACCACTGAAGTCAATTCCCATTGAAATGAATGGTAATCCATATAGTTCAATAGAAGCAGAATTAAGGCAATGCTAGCTATTTTGAAAGCTTTATGTTTCTCCAGCACAATTCTGAAAAGTCTGGATATGGATTTTATGTGGTCAGTACCTGCTAATCTTAATTAGTAGAGATATATACCTCTGTCCTATAACAGAGGCTATATTGATTTGCATGATAATTAAAAAAGAAAAACAGTCCAAATTAGCAAGGAATTTTACTCATCACTTAATGTGTATAAATGGAAACTGAAGTATAGCCAGAAATCAACTGAAAAACCTGCTTGTTTGAGATTCTGTTCCTTTGGTGAGAAGCGGTACTTTCTTAAAGGCAAATGATATGGGACATATCCTCACCACAATCAGTAGAAGGCTAATGAGCTGCTCTGGGTACAGTCCCTATAGTCTCACCATAGTATGGTCCAGTAGGAAGAAGCACACTTGAAAAGGAGAACTCATCACAGGAAGGAAAGCTGCTGTGCTTCAGAAGGAGCAGATTTTTGTTCCATTGCCAAAAGACTTACCAAAATCCCAAAAGATCTTTCAAAGTAGTGATGTTAGTGTATAGTCGTTTAAATGATTTATCGGTTGATAAACCTAAACTTATTGGTTAATCCTAACTACTACACATTCACACACACACCTTGCTGCCTCTATATCAGTCATCTCCCCACAAACATGGATCCTGCATGGTCGCTTGCCCCCCTCCGATACAGAAACAGTAGCGTGGGGGGAGGGAAGCAGGATGTTGGATCAGCCCCTACTTTGCTCAGGCCCCCCGTGGACATGCTGCTGCTTCAGTATCAGAGGCAGCAGCGCAGAGTGGCAGGCAGGAGCCAGTCTGTGTGGGAGCTGATTTTTAAACTGGCTTCCCTCCTGGCTTGGCTTTACCTGCCACACTGCACTGCTTCCTCTGATGCTGAGGCAGCAACAAGGGGAAGCAGGGGGCTCCCTGGGAGTGGAGCCAGGAGTCAGTAGTGCACTGGCTGCCCATCCATCCCACCCCTGGGGACTATTTTAGTAACTGTAACCAATACATTTTTTGCAGATACATGATTACTAAAATAAACATTATCTAACATCCCTATTACAAATGGGAGCCAGAACTCTGAAGCCCCGAAAGGCTCTGACCACCACAGCGCTTAATCTGGGCTGGTAGTTTTTATGAAAAGAAATGTAATCTAAAAGGAAATTTTCAGATTTCAGCTATATTAGATAACATTTTGTTCTGTAAGTCCTGAGCATAGCTAAGAAATCTTTTCTTAATTATTCAGTCATATAGTAAAGTCATAGGGTATGTCTACACTACAAAGTTAGTTCGAACTTTCATAGGCGCTACACTAGCGCTCCGTTAGTTCGAATTTAATTCAAACTAACGGAGTGCTTAGTTCGAACTAGGTAATCCTCATTCCACGAGGATTAAGCCTAGTTCAAACTAGCTAGTTCGAATTAAGGGGTGTGTAGCCCCTTAATTCGAACTAGTGGGAGGCTAGCCCTCCCCAGCTTTCCCTGGTGGCCACTCTGGCCAACACCAGGGAAACTCTTCTGCCCCCCTCCCGGCCCCGGACCCCTTAAAGGGGCACGGGCTGGCTACGGTGCCCATGCCAGGTGCAAGCCTGCCAGCACCCAGCCAGCAGACCCTGTACCTGGCACAGATCGAGCCACCCACCCGATGCCCCCCAGCCCTCCCCCTCTTCCCGGGACCAGGCTGGCGGCTCCCGGGAGCTTGCCCGGGGCCGCAAGAGGCGGGCACCCGCCTGGGCTAGTGCAGACATCGTGGACCTCGTCCACGATCTCCGCACTAGGCACAGAAAGTGGCCGGCTTGGGCAGGAGAGCTGCCAGAGAATCAAGGGGGTCCACTGAGACCCCCGACCCTGAGCCCTGAGCTTACAATGGCCATCCTGGGTCAGACCAAAAGTCCATCTAGCCCAGTAGCCTGTCTGCCGACAGCGGCCAACACTAGGGACCCTGGAGGGGATGGACCGAAGACAGTGAAAAAACCATTTGTCTCGTGCCATCCCTCTCCAGTCTTCCACAAACCTTGGGCAGGGACACCACTCCTACCCCCTGGCTAATACCACTCCATGGACCCAACCTCCATGACTTGATCTCACTTCCCTTTAAACTCTGTTCTAGTTGTAGCCTTCACAGCCTCCTGCAGCAAGGAGTTCCACAGGTTGACTCTTTGCTTTGTGACGAACAACTTTCTGTTACTAGTTTGAAGCCTGCTACCCATTCCTTTCCTTTGGTGTCCTCTAGTCCTTCTTTATGGGAACTAATGAAGAACTTTTCTGTATGCACCGTCTCCACCCAACTCCTGCTTTTAGAGACCTCTATCCTGTCCCCCCTCCGTCTCCTCTTTTCTAAGCTGAGAAGTCCCAGTCTCTTTAGCCTCTCTTCATATGGGACCTGTTCCCAACCCCTGATCATTTTAGTTGCCCTCCCCTCTCCCAGCCTCTCTCTTCCCCTCTCCCACCTCCTTTTCCCAGTCTCCCCCAGGTTTGTTCAATAAAGACAGATTCCATTTTGGAAGACACGTTATCTTTATTTTGTACATCAAGAAGAGGGGCTAGGGAAGGGTAAGTGGAAGGAGGTGAGGGAGGAATGGGGCACGAGCCCCTGATGGGGAGGACTGGGCTGGCTCTGCGGGTTTCTGGGGGTGGAAGCTCTCCTGCATCCCCCCAATTGCCCCCTCTCCCCAGATGGCAGCCTGCGGCAAGTGCAGCCGGTCTGATGGCCGAGTGCTGTGATGTGCCCAGTGTGGGCACTCAGGGCACTCCAAGCCAGGACTGCTTTGCAAGCGGGGCACCCCTGAGAACTGTCTGTCCGGGGGGGGGGGGGGTCGGGACCCTTTAAGCACAGCCCTCAGCTAGCCTGAGACAGCAGCTCCATGCTCTAAGTCCTCCTCTGATGCCCTGCCGGCACTGCTTCCGGCCATCCTTAACCCTGCTTCAGGGTCCACTTAATGTGGACGCGCTAGTTCGAATTAGCAAAACGCTAATTCGAACTAATTTTTAGTTCTAGATGCGTTAGTTCGAATTAGCTTAGTTCGAATTAACTAATTCGAACTAAGTTAGTTCGAATTAGCGCTGTAGTGTAGACGTACCCATATAGTTTAGTCAATTTATACTGCAGCACACTTATCTCTGTTTTCTGTATTTACCTATAAAATCTGCGCTTTATTAAAAATAACTGTAATTAGATGTGGAGACCACTAAACTAGGGATAATCGGGGGAGAGAGGACGGGGGAGTTTTTAAAATGTTTTTGTTACACTTTACATTCTTTAAAAATATGTGTGGATCTGTTTACCACAAAAAAAGAAGTAGTCCATTATCCAATGAGCTTCCTGTGTTATAGAAAGATAGGTCTAAGAGAGAGGCACTTAGAAAATCAGGAAAAGGGATAGTATTGTGGTTTTGGTTTTTAACTCACTTTTTTGGGAGTGTAGAAAAAGTAGGTCTTTAAGAAGGGATTTCAGGAAAGAGAAAGGTGATGGGATGACATATAGAGGAAGGAACTACATATACAGCAGGTGGCTTTGAATAGTAAGCAAAGTGAGGAAGTGGTTAATGGCTTGAATTCTGACACAGATATCACAGAATTTACAAATTCTTGCACAAAACAGTGCAACAAGGAATCTGATGAAAGCAAGAATGGATATAGTGTGATAAAAGTAATGGGAAGTGTGGAAAGCTTTGTTACATCAGCAAACAAAAGTCTGTTTTCCAGTTGTCTGACTGTAGCATTTGGGCAGATATCACATAGCTGGAAATACTATTCTACCAAAGCCCAATTAGAAGCTGAATGATGGCTTAACCAATAAATAATATATTTTAAGTATTTTTCTTGACCATTTATTGAAGCAGAGTGCTATTAATTAAACAGTATTTAGTCAACCTCACAATCACATTTGCCAGAATATACACACACAGCTTTGTAAATAGTTTAGTTTTGTTTTAACTATTCAAGTAAAAATGTATCTCTGATAAAAAATATATAAAGAAATTTAAATCCAAATTATACTTTTGTAACGGTTTTTGTTTAATGGTAGTGTTAGTGAATGTAACACATTACTGGCTGTCTCAAGGCCAGGAGGAATATACTAACAAATGCTATTCATGTATTTCCACACATCTCTGCAAATAAATATACCTCATTCTTGACCTGCAACACTCTAGTTATTACCAGAGACTGACAGCTATTCTAAATTCTGCCAAAGGTGTTTTTTTGCTTTGTGTGTGGCAATATCTAGAGGCCACACAGCCCAGGACAAGAAGTAGAAGCAAGAATAACCTGCATCCTCTAAAACAACAGCCACAGACCAGTTAATTTGCTCTCATTGCTGTACCCTTATGCACCCAACCCCCTAACACCAGTTCCAAGTAACCAGTGGGGCCTGAAGCAGCTCCCCACCCACCATGGGCAGGGAGTGGATCCAGCTCCATGGGGCCCACCATGGACAGGGGCTGTTCCGGCTGGAGCACCCCCCTGCTTGCCACCACTTTAACTGGTTAACTAGTTACACCATACATTTAAATGGCTAACCAGTGAAATGGGATTTTACATCACTACTTGATGTTTGTCTTCACCTTCATTTTTAATATTTCTCTCCTTTTTCTAGGTTTATCCATCCTATAGACCTTCTATCCTGCTCATTCCTTTGGAAACTGTTTTCTTCTGTTCCTTCCTTCTCTCTTGGGCCGTGTCCAGACTCAGGGTTTTTTTCGGGAAAAGTAGCCTTTTCCCGAAAAAACTTCCCCTGCGTCCAGACTCAAGCCGCGTTCTTTCGAAATTATTTCGAAAGAACGCGGCTTTTCTTTCGATGGCGGTAAACCTCGTTTCACGAGGAAGAACACCTTCTTTCGAAAGTTCCTCTTTCGAAAGAAGGCGTTCTTCAATGTAAAGAGGCTGTCTTCGAAAGAGAGCATCCAGACTCGCTGGGTGCTCTCTTTCGAAAAAGCGGATTTCTCTTTCGAAAGAAGCCTGCAGTCTAGACATAGCCTTGGTGATTTTCTCCTTGTGTTATTAATTCCACCTCATAGCCAATCCACATATGTGAGGATGGCCTTCACTACCAGGCTCTGCATGCTATAAGTTCATATTGAAGGTGCTGTACCAGTACATATTTATCAGCACTTTCTGTATGCTGGAAAACACATAGCAAAAGACAGAAGCAGAAAAAAGCCAACCCTTGATAGACATGCTGTTGCTGTTAGGGAGGGTGACTGCTGCAATTGGTCCTGTTCCT
This sequence comes from Pelodiscus sinensis, assembly GCF_052426305.1. Lineage (NCBI taxonomy): Eukaryota > Metazoa > Chordata > Testudines > Trionychidae > Pelodiscus > Pelodiscus sinensis. Next base: position 38,603,997 of record NC_143058.1, on the reverse strand, counting down.
TCCCTCCTCTCCCATCCCCACCCCATAGCAGCAACTCCCAACAAACATCTATGATGGATTATGATGAGATAGAAAGCTACAGAGGGGTAGCCAAGTTAGTCTATAACAGGAAAAACTTACAAAACAACAAATAGACTAGTAGCATCTTAAAGACTAACAAACCATGTAGATGGTATCATGAGCTTTTGTGGGCACAACCCACTTCTTCAGAGGCTGGGAGTATTAGAAGTCCAGGTCCAAGAATAAATAAGGAGGGGAAGGGGAGAGAAAAAAAAGGAGGGGAAAAGGAGAAAAAAATAAAAAGAGAGACAGTGACTAGATGGTTCAAATAGTTACAACAGACTGATAAGAACAATTAGCACCTCCATTGTTTGGTTGATAGTTTAACTCAGAGGGTGTGCGAGCCAGCCGATGTCCTTGTTCATACTATTTGCATAAAGATTAAACTTGTAAATGAGTGTTCTCTAACAGGTTTTTGTGTATTGCCTTTTCGAATATTTGATTTATGTCAATATACCTGCCAGTGGGGCATTGTTGGCATTTGATGGCATAGATCACATTAGTGGATGTGCAGTTAAATAAGCCTCTGATTTTGGCTGATGTGGTTGGGTCCAGTGATGAAATCGCTTGTGTAGATGTGTGGGCAGAGTTTGCACTGGGGCTGATTAAAGGGGTGGGTTCCTGGATGATTATGATGGAGGTGTGTTGTGTGGTTATTGGAAATAATTTGTTTGAGGTTAGGGGGTTGTCTGTAGGTAAGGACTGGCCTTTCTCCTAAGGCCTCTGAGAGTGAGGGGTCATTTTCCAGCCAGCAAACTCGCTCCATTACAAGCCCTGTTGTGTGCCTCCCCACTCCTCTCGCCCCCCATTCTCTGGAGATAGAATACAGGATGGAAGAGGGGGCATCCTGATATCAGCATCCCTCCTCTCCCTTCCCTGCTCTACACAGCAAGCTGGAGGCTCCTGGGAAGGGGAGGGGGAGCAGCTCCAAGGCAAAGGGCAGGAGATGCACAGCAGTGGTGGGAGGGGCAGCTGAAGTGCTGGCACTTGATAGCCTCTTGGCCAAACCAGATCACCTGTCAGAGGCTCCAAGATCTACCAGTAGATCCCGATCTACTGGGTGGTGACCACTAATCTACATGTTTTGTTAGTCTTTAAGATGCTGCTTGTCTATTTGTTGTTTTTTAAATTTTTTCTTATGATGAGATAACTAAACTCATTATCACTTGTCATTTCAAACGGAAATTTAAATCCTGGTCTCTGCAGCTGTCAGGTTACTGTTCTACTTAGCCCAGGGCAAGTTGCCTAATTATAACCCCTTGAAAGAATAGAGTAGAAAGAATGAGGACATAAGGTCATTTTACAGAATCCCTTTGCTAGTCTTGCACTTATGCCAAGAATAATCAAAGACATATCTTTGTGTCAATGTTTTAGTGGAATGAAAAACTTCAGTAGTCAGCTTTTTCTTAGGTTCCAGTTGAAAACATAAATCAAGTCCCAGTGCTGTAAGGGCAAAAACAGAGCTATGACAAATATCACAAGTTGAGTATTTTTGTCATTCATGCATTTGTTTGGTTAATATATGGATGGGGTAATATGTAATATAGCTATAATTAAATAACACTGTTTTATTATCTATATTCTGTGTAGATGACCTATTTTTTTTAAAAAAAACCTAGAATCTACAAGGGTCTGTAGTGAAACTTTCACTTTCACCAGTAGCTTGTCTTCAGATGTCATAAAAGTCTTTGTAGATGCCTTCTGGCAATTTAATTTAGCTTATTCAGATATAAAACATGGATGGCATGTCTTCAGCTCAGAGACATTTTATTTTATTTCTGAGAGTCTTCTAATATAAGTACTGGAAAAAGGAATCGCGTATAAAAGAAATACAGTGCACCCCATCAGCAGCAGAAGTAATCTAAATAAAGAATAGTTAGAAATTAATGACAATTAATGTAAATAGACTGAAATGGAATATAGCTGGAAAATTGTCAGGCTATATGTTCTGTTCAACTCCTCTAGCCACCAGTGATTGTAGGAAAGTGACTGCAAGAAAAGTGAAGTGAGGTGTATCTCAAAATGTTATGCTAACATATACCACAATATATATTATGGATTTTTTATTATGGGATCTTATGATATAATAGTCACCCAGAAGTTATGTTTTCTAACTCACTCCACGGACTAGAAGCTCTAATGTACACATGAAGGATTGCATGACCTAAACCTGGGCCTCAGGGTGGGACTCAGCCAATGACTGACAACAGGAAGGTCACTGGAACCCTGGGAGAAGGGAACTTCAAGAGCTTTAGCTCACTAGGAGCTCCTCTGACAAAGTTCCTGATTGGGGGACATGTCTACCCCAGCTGGCTGGCCCAGATGTATAAAAGCCTGATCAAGACACAGGAAGGTGTCTGGACAACTAGGTGAATCCCTGGATGGCTATCCCTATGAACCCTGTCTGTTGGCCTGACTCCTGGTTTTTGCCTCCCAATCTGTTCTTGGTTTCTGCCGCCTTATTCCAGATCCCCATCTGCTTCTGGTTCCTTCATTCCTGCCTCACTCCAGGTTCCTGTTCCTATCACCTACTGGCTTCCAGCAATGACTCTGACCCATGGCTTGACTCCTAACTTCAGCTTGACCCCAGCTCCTCCTCTGATTCTGACACTAATATGGCTTTGACCCTTGACTTGGCTCCTGACTGCCTCCAGCTCTGATGCCTAGCTTCGGTCCTGGCCCTTCACTCAAATCCATATGCATGACTGCCCATGCCACAGTCCTTATACTATGTTATAAATATTTATCAACCATCTTACCCAGAAGCCACTGCAACATGGAGCCTGCTGTCTGTGGATGAACGGATTTTTAGAGAAGCGCACTGTTACCTTTTTATTACTTGGGCCATCCAAATCCAATAGTTTTTTTTAAATATCCCTCTTTAAATGCACTTGTTGCAGGAAGGATATTTAAACTGAATTTCAATTTTGTAAAGGCATGTCTACACTAGGAAGTTATTTCAAAATAACTACATTTGAAATAATAACTCCTAAATGAACTATTTTGAAATAAGCTTATTCCCTGAGGAAAGTAGGAATACAGATTTCAAATTAACCAGCCCTTTATTTTGAAATAATGCTTAAATGCAGTGAGATTTACAGTTAAAAATGTCCATATTCATCCAGTAAACAGAGAAGGCTACGTTCAGCTTGAGCCTCCCCTATTCACAAGCATCTGAGGACTATTTAGCTCCCAGGAAGGCCATGGAATTACTGGGGTGCAGGATTGCCTTGATCATGCCTTTTCCCGTTCCCAATCTGCCCTCTCCTCGATCTGAAATTCTACATTTATGCAGAATTAGTGGAGCAAGGACAGCCCCTGGAATAGAGGTACTTGCAGATGGAATAGTTCCAGAGTGGAGGAGATTATATTTGATCCACAGCCTCCTTGTATCAACTAGACTGATATAGGACTCAGAGTATTTCACAAAATAGTTAAACAATGTAATATTGACAAAAATACCCGTATCAATATTATAGCACTAGCTATCAACAATGCAGCTGCATTGCTTCTAGTTCACTAGTGAAGAGAGGGCTCAGGAAATGCTGTCATAAAATTTTTTTCAGAGCATGTTTATAATACATAATGATAAAAATGACGGAGCTCTGTCTATGCTAACCTAACACTGTTACTAGCACTATTTTAGCTTTTGCCTGGGCTCATTAGTGAATCTTCATGGTTACACGCAGCCTCCCCATCCACGCTGCTGCCTCTGCAGCAGAGGCAGCAAGATGGGGGGAGGGCACAGGCAGTTCCATAGGAGCCGGTGCTAAGGGGAGCCAGCTCTTAAGCTGACACAGAGGCAGCACATGGAGGCAGGCAGGCAGGAACTGGTGCTTGCAGGGAGCCCCGCCCGCACATACTAGCTTCTGCACAGCTGCATGCCCCCTTCTCCTGCTGCTGCCTCTGTATCAGCAAGAAAGGGGCCAGGTGGCTCCATGGGAGCTGGTGCTTGTGAGGAGGCAGCTTAAAAGTCGGCTCTTCACAAATATTGACTCCTGTGGAGCCAATTCCCTCCACATGTAAACATGTAACCACTGAAAAATTCAGCATTTACACATTTACCAAACTTAACGCATTTTAACATTCCTAATATGGAGTATACATTTTTCCAAAGTAGACAAGGTGCTATAGGCATGATATTAACAACAGCGTTTTTAAAGGAAAACAACCTAACAAAAAAAAATAGAAGTTAACATTGTTCTATTAATGAGCCAAAGAAGAATCGTGTCTTTTAAGACCATTTGTAAGGAAAAGGCACTTAGGTTTACAGACTCACATGACATGTCCTCAAACCTCATAAGTGTGGAAGAAAAGTGTTGCTCAGCCAACACTCAAGAGAGTCTCAAACAGCTATCTGGGCAATCTTGGCAGCTCATTATTCAGTCTCTAGAGAAAGCCTGTTGAAGTAATTTTCAGTTTTCCCTTTTGAGCAGAAATAAGGTGTGGATTTGACTATGGGATTCTTATTACTGTTGTGTGTATTAATAGGAAACAGATGTCTTGGCCAGGCGATTTCTAGCAGGTATCAGCAAAAGCCACGTCCTTTTACATGGAAAAAAAAATCTTCAAGGAATAAAAATTTCAGCATAGCTGCTTGTTATTGGATTGCATTCTGAATTCACAGTCTGTCTGAATGATTTTCCATGTATTCTTCCTCTCCAGAATCTCTGTGCCTCTTCTGCTACTTTATCTTTTCTTTGAGAAAAGTTCTCTCCCTTTTTATATTACTCCACCATCTGCTGTAGATACCTTATTAGTACGAGTTCTCATTCTGCGTTATACTAGATATAGCACAGTTTGAAACTCTCTTAATCAGGATTCTCTGGTGCGGCAACATCCATTCTTCAGCATGGATGTTGCCAGACCAGAGAGTCCTGGTGGAGGGCCAGTGGCAAGGATCTCAGCACATGGCAGCCGGGATGACCAGCAGGGTTGGGATTCAACATAGCTTGGTGGGGCAGAGAGCTGCAGCGCGTGGCTGCCTGACATATCCTGGAGCTCCAGCGCAGCACATGCAGCTTCCCGGTGGGTCCCAGAGTCATGGCAGTGATGGCTGAATGGGGTCAGCAGGGCAGCGGGGCCAGCAGGAGGTGAAGTGCCAGCTGGGAAGCCAGTGACTGGCCTACAGAGGCCAGTACAGGAGTTTAGAAATGACCCCCTGGTATGGCAAAATCCCTCATCTGGGACCAGTCAGATCCTGAGAGTGCTGGACCAGGGAGGTCCAACCTGTACTGATTATAACTCTTTCTTTGTTTTGCTATGCATTGAACCCACACCAAATGTGAAGAATACTTATATTGGCATGACAGCAGCCTGGCCCACCTTACTAGATATGCACTTTTTTTGTGGATAGGCAGATAATTCACTTTTTTTCTCTTTTCTAGTACTAAAATTCACTTCATTTTTAAAGTACATTTTCATATTTATATGGTGCCTATTAAAATATACAGAAGTGTAAAAACTAAATGTTTATAATAATTCTTTTTTCTGTTAAAATAACTACTAACATTTGGTTCACAAATTTGGTTCACAGGATTTTTGAATTTAACTATGTGGGTCTTTAAATGATCAGCATTTATTGTTATAGAGAGCATAAATTTGTATTTACTTTTAAAACTAAGTGTGATGTTAAATAAGTGGGAATGACAGGTTTTTTTCCTTTCACTATTTTTCATAACTTGTTTGTATTTTTCTTTTGTAGGACATTCTTATGCAAGAGGCTAAACATAATTAAATTTGCAGGATGAAAAGATGGCACAGGCATTGCTGGTACCACCAGGACCTGACAGCTTCTGCTATTTTACTAGAGAATCTCTCACAGCTATTGAAAAGCGTGCCACAGAAGAAAAAGCTAAAAAACCCAAACAAGATCATAAAGATGATGATGATGAAAATGGCCCAAAGCCAAATAGTGACTTGGAAGCAGGAAAGACACTGCCATTTATTTACGGTGACATACCTCCAGGAATGGTGTCGGAGCCCTTGGAGGACCTGGACCCATATTATATCAGTAAAAAAGTGAGTGATTATTAAGACAGCTGTTTGGATGGCCTCTGTGAAAGTAAATGCATTATGTTATTTTCATTATAATATATCTGATCCTTTAATCTAATTGTATTTTGTATTTGGAGAAATTACAGGAGAGTAAATACAGAGTAGCACTATTTTATCAGCTATTAATGACAGAGGTTAAGAGTTTAATTACTGTATTTTTAGAGCACTCATGCCACAACACTATAATGAAAGGCTGTTGGCCTGACTTCAACCTGATTTATGCCACATGTATACTGCTGTATCTTTACAGGCTTTACCTGACATCAGATCAGGTAAGTCACACAAAGATTCCTTTGTTTTATACAGCAGTGAGTCTTGATCTAAAAGATTATGAAAAATAAACTGTTGAAAATAGATTCTGGGATGGAGAAGGTTGTAAATAACATGGTAGTACCAACCACAGTGAAACTGTTCAGTGAAATTAGTGGCAATAAGGAAGGTAGTTGGGGAAAACTGCATTTTAATCACATTCCTGACTTGTGCTACAGCGCTGCATAGGTTCTGTTTAAGTCCTGGACCGTATTAAACCATTGTGAAAGACTTCTGAATACAGGCAGTCCCCGAGTTACGCGGATCCGACTTACATCAGCTCCGCAGTTATGAATGGGGCTTTTCTCGCCCCGCAGGACGGGAGCGGCAGAACGCCCAGATGCGCGGCGGTCCCGCCGCCCGTGTCCTCCGGGGCAAGAAAAGCTGCTCCGAGTCTCCCTGGTCTGCTGGGGGGCAACCCCCCCAGCAGACCAGGGAGACGCGGAGCAAAGCGCGGAGCAAAGCGCGGAGCATACCGCGGAGCACGCGGGCAGCGGGACAGCCCAGACGCGCCGCAGCTTTCCCGTTGCCGGCGTGCTCCGAGGCTTTGCTCTCTGTCTCCCTGGTCTGCTGGGGGGAGCCCCCCCCCCCAGCAGACCAGGGAGACACGGAGCAAAGCCTCGGAGGATGCGGGCGGGACCGCGGCGCGTCTCGGTGGTCCCGCCACCCGTGTCTCCCTGGTCTGCTGGGGGGGGCGCACTAGCTGCAGACCAGGCTTTTCTCAACGACAACGCCTGGGGTAGAGCAGCTGGGGCGCTGCTGGGTTGGTCCCCGCAGCACTGAGGTGCTGAGGTGCGGCGCTGCGGGGACCTACCCGGCAGCGCCCCAGCTGCTCTGTCCCATGCGTCCAAATTCAGCCGCTGTTGAAACTGATCAGCGGCTGATTCCAGGAAGCCCATGGCAGAGCAACTCTGCCTCGGGCTTCCTGTAATCAGCCGCTGGTCAGTTTCAGCAGCGACTGAATCTGGACTCCAGTTCCGACTTACATACAAATTCAACTTAAGAACAAACCTACAGTCCCTATGTTGTACGTAACCCGGGGACTGCCTGTATATTACTGATATACCAGGAAACTGGGGTACTGGTCTTCTACTCAGCCACCTTCAACTGGTAGTTTGTGGCTGACATCATAGTAAAGTTGAGTCTTCAGGAAGGATATGGAGGAGAGTTTTATGGCTTTGGAAGCTAGTTCAGGAAGGGTGCTCTATACAAAAGGGGCCCTGTGCAAAGGGATTAAAGATGCTTGTGGGAGAAGTAGACAAGTGGGTAAGGCAGTGGATATAAAGTAGAAGTTCCATAGCACATAATGTGTTTATGTTGGAAAAAGTTTGTAACCCAGGAGAAACACACTCCTGTCCCCAAACAACTGCTTAATCATATTGTTCTCACTCTGACTTGAATATTTGATTGTATTAGTATAAATTATGATAGGTCTGAAAATGTGTAGTGCACAATAAAAATGCACAAGTTTTAGTGATGAAAGACCAAATTCAGTTGCACTTGACATTGATGACAAAAATTCCTATTGATACTTTATGTGTTGAATCTTGATCCCATTCAAATTTCTATAACACACATTTTAGAACATTAGAAAATTAACAGTGGATAACTGAAGTCATCTGTTTCCTTAGAAATTTGGAATTTTCTTGCCACTACTGATGAGCAAAATAGAACTCTCATTTCTAAAGGCTCAGTCCTACAAGGTAGACTATTGAAATCCAAGGAGGTGGGGAGACAAGGTGCCAAAGTCGAAAATGCTTAGATTATGTACACTGTACTTCCATTGTATATTCTTCTTTTTCAGACTTTCATAGTACTGAATAAAGGAAAGACAATTTTCCGATTCAGTGCCACATCTGCCTTGTACATTTTAACTCCTCTCAACCCTCTTCGAAAAATTGCTATTAAGATATTGGTGCATTCATATCCTTTTCAAGTTGATGATTTTAAATGTGACTGTTTGAAAAAGTATCATTACTGAAATAACACTTTGTATGTTAATACACAAATAAATGCCCTCGTGTTTGTACAGACAGTCACTGAAAATACTCTGATCACACTTAAAAAGTATCAGTGTCAAAATGCATTATGCAGCTCATCCCAAACCAAGGAATTCCTCATTAATGGAATTACTACTGTCAGATTTAAATATTTGGTTTTAGATACCACATTGCAGCCTTTCCTCTCCAGTGAGCTCTATATAGGAAGACTCCTGCATTCTTGCAGAGCCCCAATAACTTAATTAATGAGAAATAACTGAGTCTGATTCTATTATTCATGCAAATATTCCAATTAAATCCAGTGACACGAATTCACTTTAAAGGACTGCTTACATGAGTAAAAAGCTGTTTGTATGGGCACACTGGTATTGTTTCCTTCATCAGCTAGGTGGGAAGGTATTCTATAAGGAATCAGAATCAGAAACAAGGAATATATTTTTCAATTATTATAGTAACAACTTCAGCCCTAACTTCTGCATAAGCATCTGTTAGTTATTACTCCAGTGCCTGTGCAAAGTCCCACTGTCTCCACACAGACACGGGGCTTGACATTAATGTATCTTAATGGAAA